>NW_024070191.1:25906377-26033519 GCF_014754425.2 Oryx dammah | reverse complement strand
GGTAAAGGTGACATTGGAACTGGGCTTTCAAGGGAGAGCAGAGTTTCCATTGATGCAGAACATTCGAGAAAGACAGAGCAGCATAAACATGCCAGACACCGTGGTAAACATATGGTTGGATGCAGGTACACGGAATTTTCTTAATTCCTGGAAGATAACAAAATACCCTCCAGTGACTTTTGGTCATAAGAAAAGCCTCAATTCAAAAGTTAAGATACCTAGTCGCATAATAACGTGGAAAGTCCCCAAACGTGACCTAGTGTTACATTTTCTCCATCCTTCAAATTTCATTGCCTTCAATTCAGAAGAAGGGCTTCTTCTGCCATCTACTGTCTACTAACTACTTTCTCTCCTATGGTGAAGCTACAGTCAACTGAGGTTCTTGCTCAACTGGTATTTCCAGATGGGTTTGGCTGTTAACTTCACATAGATTGTGGTGGTACTTTTCAGGGACTCATCAGAAGGTCCCTGAATTTCCCATGCTCCAGAAAGAAAACCCTTGGGCATCCAGAGGGGTGAGACCAGACTCCTCCTGCTGAGGTGTCCTCAGTCTATCAGGCAACCCTAGGCCACCAGCTTCCAGAAGAGCCCACACCAGGCATCACTCCCGCTTGGTCCACAGGAAACAAGTGCACACCGCTCACCCAGACGAACCCTAGGAGAGCAGGCTGCTCCCTGCAGAGCAAGCACTGCTCCCGGCTCTGCCACCAGAGCAGCTGGGAGTCCTTCTCCCACTCTCTGGAACTGCCCTTCGGTTGTCAGACCCCAGTTCCCTGTGTCTCCCAGCTGCCGGGAACACATTTCAAACCTGTACAGTGGGCTCCCTGGAAGCCCTTGCAAATTGAGAATTAGAATAAAGATTTTGTCAGCCTGCAATGCAGGAGACCGGGGTTCGATCCCTGGATCAGGAAGATACCCTGGAGAAGGAAATGGCAACCCACTCCAGTATTCTTGCCTGGAGAATCCCATGGACAGAGGAGACTGGCGGGCAAGAGTCCACGGGGCCACAAAGAGGCAGACACGACTGAGCGACTAACACGTTTACTTTCCAAAGGGGGCAAGTGTCTGTGCATACATGTCCATCTAACTGATGGACAATGGACGGATGAAAACATTGAATAAATGACATTTATTTGACTGGCATCATACCACTATTATAAATGTACTAAATTTAATTTCACTTGAGTTTAATGGACAGAAAATTGTCAATATCAAATCAATGTTCTTTTTTTCTCAAGAGATATTGTTTCATAAAATATCCTTCTAAGGATAAGGAAAAAAATAGAGGAAATTTTAGTTTTTTCTTTTCTCCTGTGCTTCAGTTTTAGACAGACTTGCAAGGGAGGGGGGTTCAGGATGGGGAACATGTGTATACCTGTGGCAGATTCATGTTGATGTATGGCAAAACCAATACAATATTGTAATTAACCTCCAATCAAAATAAATAAATTTATATTAAAAAAAGTTTTAGTCGGACTTGACTCGCTGCTATGAAAGAACGTGTTCTTCCATGTCCCTTCTTCCAACTGCTTCATTTTTCTTAGTTTTACATATTGTTTTATATTGTTCAGATTTGTATCATTTGTTTTGTATTCTGTAACGATGATTCTTATCAGTTTTAATGTGAGATCTATATTTAAGTAGATTCAACGCAGGGTCTCTATTCTTACGTCCTTTGAGTCAACTCTCATTTTTCTACATTCATTGGCAATTTAATTTTCTCGAGTGTTGCATGTCTTACATGCTTTGTATTAGGCAATACCTGCCAGAAATCTTTATCTGAAGGACGGACGTCTCATTGGCTGTAATAGTCTCAGATCAAAATTCCGTTCCTTCAGAATTTTGCGGATATTGTGCCACTGCCTTCAGGCATTCAATGTTGGGGAAGTTATGGAGGTAAAAGGAGAAGAGAAGGGAAAGGAAACACAAAGCAGAAATACGCTTAAAATCAGACTAGCACTTTTATGTTTCTTTAAAATTGGATTGGCTTAGGGCTTAAGAAATTGTTAGGAAGGTACAATCCAATACATTATTCAGGAAATTAACCTGGATGGTTCAGCTTTGGCATTCATGGTTGGTTCACATTGAGGATTTTGATTTATAGGAATCTGTATAGTCGTGTACACACACACACACAGACACACACACACATATACCCTGTAAACACTGGATCTCAGCAAAAATAATAAAGATGACTTGGCTTTATTTCTCATCTCAGATCATTTTTCTGGCTTTAAAAAATGCCCATAAAACTAGTGGCTTCTGAATATATCCATGGCATTTTACCACCAGAAATCAGGGTTGGAGCTGAGTTAAATAAGCTCTTCTCCATTAGGGAAATTGAACTTTTGAAAGCAGGCTAATTTGATAGGTTCTAAAATAACATATTTCTAAATGCAAGGCAATTTTACTGTTATGTTGAATTAGCACACTTGAAAAATTAGTTACCTTTTTAAGATCATTAAAGTCAGGTGGCACATTGTTTTATTTATCTCAGTTCACTTGACAGAACTCTGCGCAGACTTACTGAAGGACCAGCAGGCTGGGGACCCTGGCATATGAATTATGGAGGAGACGTGCCAACGTACACAGCAGGATTAACTAGTAAGGATATAAAAATCTGCCTTTCATAACATTTTTGAAAGGCAGAGTTCTCCTGATTAATGAGAAAATTACGAAGGAAACCTAGAGCATTTCTGGGACTTGATGGTTATCCGGGAGAACCAAGAATTTCAGATTTTGTTTACCCCAGCAGTTTTTAAGCCCAGCTGCTCATTAATCCCTCTAGATTCCATTTTGCTAATCTTGCTAATACTGCTGGAATCATTTCTCCAATCCTTCTCAGGCTCTTCCACCACAACCACCATCACTTTGCTGCTTTAAATTAATCTAGAGTCTTTGAAAGGGAATGGCTGGGTGAAGCACTTCTTGGTAGGAGAGGGGAGATGGAAGTGCTACTTACCCTAGGCTTCACAGGTGCTCCCTACAAGAGTGAAGTTCCACCTTCAAGACCTAGAATCTAGGTATGGAGACTAGACATAAAGATTCATTAAATGATGGTTACACATTGCTCTCATTACGTATAGGAAACTGTGAGTTGAGTTCTCTATGGTGATGGTGGAGTACGTGAGAAAAGATTTAAGAAGCCCCTTTCTAGACTGTGGGAAGCCACAAGAGTTTCTCAATACAGGTCAAGGAAGATTTCCAGTTGAGAGTAGAAAAGTAAATCTTATTATCCTTTGAATCAATGAACTTAGATCTTAGAACTGACCAACAGACTTGGATTCAAATCCTGGCTGCTCCATAAATGAATAAACAGATTCCAGTTTCTCTATGGCTCATAAAAACTGGCTCAGAGTAAACACCTTTCCCTCCAAATCTTGACAAACTAGCTGAGCACCACCTGAAGACAGTCATAGTGCTCAGCTGCATCTTACCCTTTGCAATCCTTGGGACTGTTGCCCGTCAGGCGCCTCTGTCCATGGAATTCTCCTGGCAAGAATACTGGAGTGGGTTGCCATTCACTCCTCCAGGGGATCTTCCCGACCTAAGGATCAAACCTGCCTCTCCTGTACTGGCGGGTGGATTCTTTACCACTGAGCCACCAGGGAAGCCCTCTGGGAAGCCCACATGAGGATAAAGTGAAGTGAAAGTTGCTCAGTCGTGTTTAACTCTTTGCGACCCCATGGACTATACAGTCCATGGAATTCTCCAGGCAGTTCTGGAGTGGGTACCCATTTCCTTCTCCAGGGGATCTTCCCAACCCAGGTCTCCTGCATTGCAGGTGGATTCTTTACCAGTTGAGCCACAAGGGAAGCCCCATGAAGATAAAACCCAAAGAAATTATCTGATTTTTCTGTGTACTGTATCACCTAACATTACCATACTTGACCACTTGGTGGTGCTCTTGAACCACTGAGATCAATGTTCCTTTGGTTACTCCCCAGGAGAATGAAATGAAGGTGCAAGATAAAGAAACAGATGGGTTTTTGGTGCTTAAAACTGTGTAATTCAAAGGAGTCAGTAAAAATAATAACCTGATCCTCTTAGGACCTAAAACAAAAGGGGGTTTGCGGGCCTTGTCAAGTCCCAAATCTCCTTCAAGACTTAGAGTTCGCAAAGCCCATTTCTCCCCTCTTGTTCCTCCCCATCTTCAGTACTCTGCTCTCCCCAGCTTAAATACCCCTACCCTTAATCAGCCGCAGTAAACCCTTGGGGAAATTTAAAATGGTTTATATTCCGAAATGTTACGACAAGGCCTTGGATAACCAATTCATGAACCAGGGTATTTCATCGACTTCCAAATATTTTATTATTACAATTATTTTCTTAAAAGTTTTGGAATATCCATCCCTTTTTATCTTCTGTTAAATGACAAATGGCAACCCACTACAGTACCCTTGTCTGGAAATCTCATGGACACAGGAGACTGGTGGGCTGCAGTCCATGGGGTCGCAAAGAGTCAGGCACAATTGAGCGACTAACATTTAACAAATGACAAATACTTACTTTGGTACACTCTATCTGGTGTCCTTAAATATTAAAATCACCTAATTCCCCTTTCTTTGACCAAACCACTAGGCAGCTTCCGAGTATATCTAATGGGGATTCCCCTATAGCTTTCCCAGAGGCAAAGAATGAGAAGAGCTAACGTTTATTATTCCTACGGTGTGCCAAGAACTATGAAAAGGCTGTCCTTCATTTAATTCCGCAAACATTCTAAGCCTGTTTCCTCTTCTATACAACAACGTTGATAAGTGAGGCTCAGACGGGACTGATCTGCTCAAGGTCGCCGTGACAAACTGTCACTCAGGCTAATTCCAAAGCTCACCAGGGCTGTGAAACAACCTGACCCCATGTGAATCAACCCTCTACCCCTTCCCAGCTGCTCTGCTCTCCATCCCCTTGCCACCTTCAAGACAGAACATCTTACTTTTTTCTTTGCCATTGTCGGGACTGTGGCACATAGCCAGCTCTCAGTAAATCTTTGTTGAATATTTACTTCCATCTCTGTCAACTTGGATGAGAAGCTGAATCTGCCATTGAGAGGAAGAGACGCTATGGGGTGCTGACACCCAGATTTCTGAGCAAACACAGTAAGGAACATATGCAGGACCACAGCGAGTTCGACAAGCAGCATCCACCAAATATTATCTAGGGATGTAGAAGGCCTGCCTCTGGACACCCGGCCACTGACTCAGTAATGAGTGCTTCAGTCCACAGCTTGTTTCTGCTCCTCCAAACATATAACAAGTGCACGCCTTGGGGTATAAACTTGTACTTCTTCTAACTTCTACCAAGTGTCAAACCCCCCTTTCCCCTTGGGTGGCGGCTGCTGCTGCTGCTGCTAAGTTGCTTCAGTTGTGTCCGACTGTGCGACCCCATAGACGGCAGCCCAATCTCAGAATTTTCTATCGTTTCGGGATGTCTGAACAATGTCCATTCAGGTTTCGAGTCTGCAGTCGTGTGTCTGATTCCCGGCTCTCCTCACATCTACCTCCCACTAGACCAACGGTTCCAGCTGTCTCTTTCACACCCCCTCCCTCTGACACGCACTTAGCCTCTGGAGCGCAAAGTCGGGGAGACAGGGAGAAGCAGGAGCATGTCACTGCCCAGCAGGATGGTTTATTCCATCTACTGGCTGGGGCTGCCTCTCTGGCTAGTCGACTAGTGGCTGCTCAGTCTACTGGCCGATCACCTGAATGTTGGCTCTCTTCGGGGTTGGCTAGTTGGTCCCTCCAGGGGCTCAAGGGGGTTCACCTCTCTCCCACCTCCTGCCAAGTGTGTTCTTGCTGCTGGGTTGCCCTCACTGCTCAGGTTGCCTTCTTCTGAGGGTACCAGAGGGATGGCCTTTAAACCCAGCTCCCTCCAAGGGGTCCACTCCACCCTTGGGAAACACGCATTCTTGCTGTTATTGCATGGTGGAGAGCGGGCTCCATCTGGACTCTCAGCCCCAGGTATTTACAAGCTCCAGGAACATCAGGTCCTCTGCTGGACTAGCAGGTCAGAACTTCCAGAAAGAGACCATCACACTCAATATACTGCCCAGTTCCAATGCCTTCAGTCTTCCAGAAATGAGGATGGAGGTCCAAGTGAAAAGCCTCCTTCCTCACAATAAAGGAAAGTTGGAAGGTGTCTTGCTCTCCAGGTCCCTTTGCAAAGCAAGTTCTCTCTCTCACCCAATACTCCTCTTTCTCAAAGTAGCGATGAGAGAGAAACAGTGGGGCCATTTTTGCTAAAAACACACTATCACTTGAACAGCTAGAATTCTACTGCTCAAATTTAGAATTCAGTACCTTTGTTATCTTTAGTACCTTTGTTAGAACTGGACATGGAACAACAGACTGGTTCCAAATAGGAAAAGGAGTACGTCAAGGCTGCATATTGTCACCCTGCTTATTTAACTTATATTCAGAGTACATCATGAGAAACGCTGGGCTGGAAGAAGCACAAGCTGGAATCAAGATTGCCGGGAGAAATAACAATAACCTCAGATATGCAGATGACACCACCCTTATGGCAGAAAGTGAAGAGGAACTAAAAAGCCTCTTGATGAAAGTGAAAGAGGACAGTGAAAAAGTTGGCCTAAAGCTCAACATCCAGAAAACGAAGATCATGGCATCTGGTCCCATCACTTCATGGCAAACAGATGGGGAAACAGTGGAAACAGTGTCAGACTTTATTTTTGGGGGCTCCAAAATCACTGCAGGTGGTGACTGCAGCCATGAAATTAAAAGACGCTTACTCCTTGGAAGAAAAGTTATGACCAACCTAGACAGCATATTCAAAAGCAGAGACATTACTTTGCCAACAAAGTTCTGTCTAGACAAGGCTATGGTTTTTCAAATGGTCATGTATGGATGTGAGAGTTGGACTGTGAAGAAAGCTGAGTGCCGAAGAACTGATGCTTTTGAAATGTGGTGCTGGAGAAGACTCTTGAGAGTCCCTTGGACTGCAAGGAGATCCAACCAGTCCATTCTAAAGGAGATCAGTCCTGGTTATTCATTGGAAGGACTGATGCTAAAGCTGAAACTCCAATACTTTGGCCACCTCATGCGAAGAGTTGACTCACTGGAAAAGATCCTGATGCTGGGAAGGATTGGGGGCAGGAGGAGAAGGGGACGACAGAGGATGAGATGATGGCATCACCGACTCGATGGACATGAGTCTGGGTAAACTCTGGGAGTTGGTGCTGGACAGGGAGGCCTGGCGTGCTGCAATTCATGGGGTTGCAAAGAGTCGGACATGACTGAGCGACTGAACTGAACTGTTATCAGTTCTAGGTTGAGTCAAAAGTCAACGGGTGGGGGAGGGTTGGAGGGAAAGGAAAGTTCCATTTGAAAAAAGGGAAAGACCCACTTGGTCTCTAACCTACCTGGTTACATACCCACAGACTGTGATCTCCTTCCCGGTTTGTATATTCTACATATATGAACAGGCCAGTACGTGACTCCAGCTCTACCGGTTATCCCAAAGGTTAATGTACGCGCTGTGACATCGCAAATGCCTGATCAGTTATTAGTTACGAGTGCAATCACTATGATCCCTTCACAGGAGCTCCTTTTTTCCTTCCCAGAGAAAAATGTCTTTCATACACTTTTTTCTTACATCTTACTGAGTATGCGAAGTAAATATTTTCCTAAAAATATTGTGTTTCCTGTAAGAAAATACTTTTGTGAGATGTTCTCTTCTATTAACTCTTTACAGAGTAAACCTTCCCATCTTGGAAGCATGGGTTCCATGTTGCTTTTTCTTCTCCTTTTTGTTCCATCTCTTATGAAGTCAGCAAATGGTCTTGGAAACTATAGATGCAAATGTTTATTGAATGAAGACATAAAAAGTACGTACTTCTCAGTAATCCTTTTAAGTTGAGTTAGAAAATGAAGCTGGATGTGAGGCTGAAGTTTTATTAATTTTTATAAAAAACAATGAAAGCTTTGGGTTTAATGAACAGATATTAGTATTAACCTTAATATTAATACTAAGCATAATATTAGATTTTTTTCTACTCATGTAAGGGAAATTTGTTGATGATATTATTTCTATGCAATAACAAATTTAAGGACTTATTAAATAATCCAATAATGTTTTGACTTGGTAGGATTTTGACTTAAAAAATAACACGGATATACTAATTTTTCAATGGTATATTGTAAATGAGTCACAAGAATAATCTATTATTCTAATAAAGTAAAATATCTCAAGTATTACAAATGCTTACAATATCAAATATACACTTATTAACTCTAATATAACCAAAGGTTTAATTTACTCTGTATTCTACTTATTTCTCATCTTTTCCAAGGTTTAAACATATGTAGTAAGGCAATGGCACCCCACTCCAGTACTCTTGCCTGGAAAATCCCATGGATGGAAGAGCCTGGTAGGCTGCAGTCCCTGGGGTCGCTAAGAGTCAGATATGACTGAGCGACTTCACTTTCACTATTCACTTTCATGCACTGGAGAAGGAAATGGCAACCCACTCCAGTGTTCTTGCCTGGAGAATCCCAGGGACGGGGGAGCCTGGTGGGCTGCCGTCTATGGGGTCGCACAGAGTCGGACACGACTGAAGCGACTTAGCAGCAGTAGCAGCAGTAAGTAAGGAAGTTAGTACATTATCCCATGTAATTTTTAGACTGCCTTCCCAACCAGGATGATGGGAATGTTTTCTCAGACAGCTGAGATGGCCACGGTTCACAGCTGCCATCAAGACTAGCTGACTTTCTTCAGTGTTTTTGATGGTTTTGCATTTCTTTGCTTCTCATAAGATAAATGATAACTCTACAATGACTTTAAGGTCATTCCATTGAATCTTTCATGCTTTCAGTTGATTCTAAAGCAACCCATTTGAATAGGAAGAATTCTCTATTCTTTTCTCCTTTTATCTAGACCATAGCTCTGTTGAATTCTAAATAACTGTTAGTGATTTATTTGACTCTGTTATCACAGTCCTAAGGTCCAGTGACAAAGAACATAGAAGAAAAAGCAATTCATGTTTTTGGGGGAGATAGCATAACAGAATTCTAGAAGAAATTCCTCAGGGACATCCCTGGAAGGCCAGTGTTTGTGACTTGGCGCGTCCACTGCCATGGCCCAGGTTCAAACCCTGGTTGGGGAACTAAGATCCCACAAGTCCCACAACGTGGCCGAAAAAGAAGTAAATAAATAAAGAAAAGAAATCCCCTGTTTCTAAGAATGAACCTGAGGCCAACTTTAGGCCTGAGCCTGCTGAAGAAAGATGTTTCATCCAGGAAATTACAGTTCAGTCCATCTGTTCTTATGGTAAAGACTTTGTAATGTGTGAGGGTCATTTTGAACCAGTTATTCATATGTGGTGATGAGGCAGATATGTATGGGACCGCTTCCAAAACACACTCTGGCAAGGAGTCAGGAGACAGGAGGAGGGAGGCAGGGAGGATTTAAAACAAAACAAAACAAAAGAAACCAACCCAGAAGGTACTCACGGAAAATGGAGAACTTGGGGATCTAGGAACTCCTATGCCTCCGCCTAGGAGCAGTAACCAACGGTGTTTTCTCTTGGTCATTCTTTTCAGTAAAAACGATATCCCACAGAAGAAAAGCAGCTAATCCACAACTAAACAACCAAATGGGGGCTTTCCTGGAAATCAACCATCATACCTTGGTATACAGCACAGGTGCTGGATGTGAATTTGCCTTTTTATCACACAGAATATTGGAAAAATGTGTTCAAGAAACGAGAATTAATCAGATCAGTAATTTGCTGCCATTGCCTTTATTTGCAGTTAAGTACCAGAGATTTTACTCACATGGGTATGCACCCTCAATGCAAATATCACCATACCACAAAAGGTGAATAACCTCTTGGTATTATAAAAATAGTTTTCCTTCTGCAGATCCCCAGAAGGGTCTCAGGGACTCCTAATGGCCTGCAGACCACGCTTTGAGAATCACCACACTGTAGAAGGCCCCCAAAAAGATGGTGTGGAAGACTATTTAATGACATAGAAAAACATGTTCATAATACACCCAAGTGAAATATAATAAAGAACATGTTTGTATTTGATACTAATTATACTTCTTGAAATAATCGGAAATAGAAAAAAAAAACAGAATCACTAATAGGCAGTGACTATATAAATTATAGTATATTCACCAAATAACACAGTATATAGCTGTTTAAAAAAAAAGACAGATTGATACATATACTGACATACAAAGATCTTCACAATAAACCAAGTAAAAAAACCCTTTGTTGCAGAAAACTGTAGAGTGATGGGGAGGGGTGAGATAGGATTAGGGAATTAAGCGGTACAAACTATTATATATAAAATAAATGAGCTGCAAGAACATATTGTACAGCACAGGGAATATAGTCAACATTTTACAATAACTGTAAATGGAATATAATCTATAAAACTATTGCATCAGTATTTTATACACCTGAAACAAATATAAATTTTAAATCAACTGTACTTCAATATAAAAATAAAAGTGAAAAAACAAGAATGTATGTATAGCTACACATGTCTGCTACATATGTAGCAGAAGCACATAATGCAGAAAAAATGATTATGGAGAACTATTTGTCACATATTCGATAGGGGTTACCCGGAAAAGGGCTGGTACTGGGATACAGGGAAAAGGGAATATGAGGACTTTCATGTTTTAAGTGTAGCTTGAATGTTTCACAAAGAATATTCATTCATGTATGATTCATGTAATGAAGAAAAGAAGTGAATATAAAATGACTTGGCCAGATATATGAAAAGGGTTAACCACCCTAGGTTAATGGTAGGTTAACCTATTGGAGTTTCAGCTTCAAAACCAGTCCTTCCAATGAATATTCAGGACTGATTCCTTTAGGATGGACTGGTTGGATCTCCTTGCAGTCCAAGGGACTGTCAAGAGTCTTCTCTAACACCATAGTTCAAAAGGATCAATTCTTCAGCACTCAACTTTCTTTTTTTTTTTTTTTAAATTTTTATTTTTTATTTATTTTTTATTTTACTTTACAATTCTGTATTGGTTTTGCCATACATTTACATGAATCCACCACGGGTGTACATGCGTTCCCAAACATGAACCCCCCTCCCACCCCCCTCCCCACAACATCTCTCTGGGTCATCCTATAGTCCAACTCTCACATCCATACATGACCACTGGAAAAACCATAGCTTTGACTAGATGGACCTTTGTCAGCAAAGTAATATCTCTGCTTTTTAACCTACTGTCTAGGTTGGTCATAGCTTTTCTTCCAAGGAGCAAGCGTCTTTTAATTTCATGGCTGCAATCACCATCTGTAGTGATTCTGGAGCCCAGGAAAATAGTCTCACTGTTTCTATTGTTTCCCCATCTATTTGCCATGAAGTGATGGGACCAGATGCCATGATCTTCGTTTTTTGAATGTTGAGTTTTAAGCTAGTTTTTTCACTCTCGTCTTTCACTTTCACCAAGAGGCTCTTTAGTTCCTCTTCACTTTCTGCCATAAGGGTAGTGTCATCTGCATATCTGAGTCTATTGATGTTTCTTCCAGCAATCTTGATTCCAGCTTGTGCTTCCTCCAGCCCAGCGTTTCTCATGATGTACTCTGCATTTAAGTTAAATAAGCAGGGTGACAATATACAGCCTTGACATACTCCTTTCCCAATTTGGAACCCGTTTGTTGTTCTATGTCCAGTTTTAACTGTTGCTTCTTGACCTGCATACAGATTTCTCAGGAGGCAGGTCAGGTGGTCTAGTATTCCCATCTCTTGAAGAACTTTCCACTTTGTTGAAAACTGGTCACAGTGATCACACTTTGTTATGATCTACACAGTCAAAGGCTTTGGCATAATCAATAAAACAGGAGATGTTTTTCTGGAATTCTCTTGCTTTTTCTATGATCCAATGGATGTTGGCAATTTGATCTCTGGTTTCTCCACCTTTTCTAAATCCAGCTTGAGCATCTGGAAGTTCACGGTTCACGTACTGTTGAAGCCTCGCTTGGAGAATTTTGAGCATTACTTTGCTAGAGTGTGAGATGAGTACAATTATGTGGTAGTTTGAACATTCTTTGGCATTGCCCATCTTTGGGATTGGAATGAAAACCGACCTTTTCCCGTCTGGTGACCACTGTTGAGTTTTCCAAATTTGCTGGTGTACTGAGTGCAGCACTTTCACAGCATCATCTTTTAGGATCTGAAATAGCTCAATTGGAATTCCATCACCTCCACTAGCTTTGTTCATGGTGATAATTAAATAAATGAAAGTTTAAGAAAATATCTATCTTTATAATTTTCAGTAGGAAAGACTTTTTATTATTTGAAAAATAATAGAAATCATATGTAAGATACAAAGTGCAGAGCTGCCTAGTGCATTTGGTCGCCTTTGTTCTTTTCTTTTCTCTATTTACACAAAGAACCCTAAATGTTTCATTTTCACTGGTCTGGCCCACTAGTACCATTTTAAAATGCATACAAGTTTCTTCTAAAAAAAATTGTAAAATAACTACACATTCTTCACATATAAGACAGAATTCTGGTAATACAGGAATATTTCATATCACACACATAATCACTGTACAACTCCTAATCTGTTACCTATATTAAATCACTGCACATTGCATATTCCAAACATACTATGGAAATAAGTGAAGAGATTAGAAAACAGGCAATGACGATTTCTTAAAGCAATCTCATAGGAAGGTAACTTAAGATTCTGTCCTAGGAGGTACTCACTCAAGACTCTCAGAAGACTCAACTTTACGTGGCTTGCCCAAGGCTGTTTTAAAATGCCAGCTGTTCAATAAATAGGTGAGTTTTACTTCAAAATTAGAATAATTTTTAAACAAACACTGCCTACTCTTTTCAGAAGTGAAATACAGCTTCCCACTCACAATATAGCAGGACACATAACTCCTCTGACAGCTGCCAGTTTAACTAAAAAGACCCTTCGTTTTCGTTTTGGCCACTGATTTCTTGCTGCTATCAGGTAAGGTCTCATTTCCTCTGGCAAACCACCCAGGTAATTTTCTCTTGGAGGTTTCAGATGAAGTCTATAGGAAAGAAACAACAAAAAAAAGTATATATATTATATATATGTATATATCTATTTGTACTGCTGGCAAGTAACACGTGCTGTGCCGTGTGCTAAGTCATTTCAGTCATGTCCGACTCTTTGAGATCCCTGTAGCCCACCAAGATCCTCTGTTCATGGGATTTCCCAGATAAGAATACTGGAGTGGGATGCCAAGCCCTCCTCCAGGGGATCTTCCCAACCCAGGGATCGAACCCACATCTCTTACATCTCCTGCATTAAGTTACTAAATATACACCCATCATCATTCCCTTTTCAATAAAACAAAATAATGATATTATAGAGTTTATTTCTGATTCAAAAGTAAACACATAAGAGACAAAATCATTATATCATTTGTTTAGGCAATTACCTGCTACCCTGTTACATATTTTTAGACACTCAAGTGTCTAAAAGACTCTCATTTGGGAAGGAAAGAACTGGATATGATTTCAGATCCATATTAACTTTGGGTATGCCAAAATGGTGAATTTAATGTTCGGAGGAAAGCATCTGCTTGAGCATGCGCACACACACACACACACACACACAGAGTTATATTAGCAATTTAAAAAGCATACACCGTGTAGATCTACACTGGTGGACAAACTTGGAGTAGTTCAGGCATCATCAGGACCTTGCAGAATTGCTGAGACATCACAGGTACTCAAAAAATATTTGCTCCGTAAATGGGGAAAAAAAACGATCTTTGTTTCGTAGACTCTTTTGTGGATCTGCTGAAACTAGGGATCCACTTAGGAAAAAAAGACAAATGTACACAGGCACAATATTCTGTCTAATTCTAAGGGGTCGGTGCACCAAATGAAGCCTCAGAATTCTAAGTTAAAAGCCTCTAACTTTTAGGGGAAAAAATTAAACCCAGAGGCAGTGGTTGCCTACTATACGATTTGCACAAGCAGATCCAATAGAGAGCAGAAATTTCTTCTCCCTTAAGAAGAAATAAAAAGCAATGGGACAAAAATACTAAAAGGCAAAAATTTTTTAAACATCCTGAAATAAACAAAAATTTTAAAGCTTCAATTTAAGAAAAGTTGCCATCAATTTTTAAAAAACTTATTTGAAGAATCTTATTTGAAAAAAACTTATCTGAAAGAAAAAAACATATTTGAAGAATCTACTGTGTGCCTTAGTATATTAATCAGAACTACCATTATCAAGACATAATCTTCCTCCAGTAAACAGCAGTCACAACAGATGTAAACCTAATGATGCATCAGCTAATAAACAGAATTTGTTTTGACATTAGCTTTTATTAGAAGCCTCATAATGGTAAAATGAAAGAGACTAAGGAATACAACCCAGGGCGGTAGAGAAGACGAATGTTAACACATGAAGGATCTTGAAACCTGGCCTCCAACAGACTCTACGGCGCTCAGAGTAGCTTGCTATACTGGAAGGCAGATGGAAGAAAAACAGTCTGGCTGGCTCACTCATCTCATAATCTACTTCCCAGCCTCAATATTCTTATTCCCCTAAATGGGGAAAAAGAAAAGGCTAAATGCAGTAAGCTTAGTATGATTTTCACCCACTTACCCACCGTCTCCACAATAGCCCCATTCTACATATATACACGTGGTTGATTCATGTTGCACAGCAAAAGCTAACACAATACCGCAAAGCAGTTATGTCCCGATTAAAAAAATACCTCCACTCTGTTGTCAGAATATGATATTATTTCAACAGGAGGGAAGCAAAAATGTTAATGAGTGGTTAAAACAATATTTCACTCTAAATGTGCTTCAATATTCAGGAAAAATGACAAGTTACACTTTTTCCTGTATTGACAGAAACAGCTGGGAAAAAAATAAGGTCTTAGGCACTTGGTATATAGATTTCAGAAATAAAAGGCTGGGAATAGCAGCCAAATTTCACTACCACTGCCCAACATATATCTTCTTTAATGCCCCTCTTATAGCTAATCAATTGCCAAAATAATGTAAAGAATTCCAGGTAAGCAAATTTCATTAGGTTATCTAGGACATGAATATATACACATCTAACTGAAGGACAGTTTTAAAAAATCAGTCCCTCTTATTTTTAAGCTATTGAGAGAAAAAGAGTTTAACTGTTGGAAATGTTATAAAGATTCAGTTCAGTTCAGTCGCTCAGTCGTGTCCGACTCTTTGCGACCCCATGAATCGCAGCACGCCAGGTGTCCCTGTCCATCACCAACTCCCGGAGTTCACTCAGATTCACGTCCATCGAGTCAGTGATGCCATCCTGCCATCTCATCCTCTGTCATCCCCTTCTCCTGATTACAACCGAAATAAAGTTCCTAATTCTCTAATATAAATAATAGCAACCACCTACCGCTATGCTGAATTTATCATCCAGGAACAAAAGTAACTTTTGAGTTAATTATGATTTTCACAAACTTTCATCACTGAACTTTAGGCCCAGAAGAAATTAAATGTCCAATTTTCAAGTCTTTGCAATCATTTGGTAGAGTCACAGTGTCAAAGAATAGTTATTCTCTAATTACAATTTATCTCAGAAGAATAATTTTCAAAGCATCTGATTTTAATAAAATATACCATGTAAAATACTACTAAACTCATGGTCGTTCTCTGATCATACAAAAGTACACTGGGATATGCCCAGGACCATGAGAAACAACTACCCTTGTACCTGAGAGATTCAGTGTAACAGGAACAGAGCATGAAGAGTAACAGGATGATAGACAAATTCCAGTATCTAAAGAGGTATTTATAATAGAATTTGCGTTTTGTTTTTGGTTTTGGTTTTTTGACCATGCTACAAGGCATGTGGGATCTTAGTTCTCTGAACGAGGACTGACTTTGTGCCCCCTGCATTGGAAGAACAGAGTCTTAACCACTGGACCCCCAAATTTTAAGGAAGTCCCTGAAAGAAAGGGAATTTCCAGGTTATACAGTCAATATAAGGTAGATGTAAAATTTAAGCTGACATTCTTGCACAATAAGCTAGACTAGATGGGATTATATTCTTCTTTTCTTGTCATTAAAAAAAAATCTCTTAGATCAGATTTATGAAACCAAAGGAAACATAGCCCAGAGATTTTTTTTTTTTTTTAAGTAACCCTCTATCAGAATTTACAACACATCAAAAAATACATTCTGATATTAGGATATGCAAATTGAACACTGACAGTATATGAAAATTCTACATATAACTGATACCTTGGTCTTAGTGTCTACTTCTTCCTTGCTTCTCTTAGAATCTGAAGAGCTCTCTTCAGGGTTGGGGAAACATCGCTTTTTGTTCAGATCACATGAAGAGTGGCATCGCATCCTGTGGTCACCATCTTTTTCCAGGATCTTGGTTGCCATGTGGATAAGGTACGTGTCAATGTTTTCAGGAACATATACTCTAATTAGGTTAATTTTATTTGTATCTGTAAAAGAATTTTTTATTTTTTATTTTTTATTTTTTTAAGATTTTCAAGAGGATTTATTAAAAAAGCTTTTCAACAAATATAGATTTCTGACGACTTTTTTTTTTTTTTTGAATGTTGGAAAATTTATTTATTTATTTATGTTTATTTTACTTTACAATTCTGTACTGGTTTTTTTTTTTTTTAATTTATTTATTTTTAATTTTTACTTTACAAAGATTTAAAAGTAAACTACACAGAGCATCACAGAAAAATCTATGAGCTGGAAATAATGAAATATTTTGTAGAGAGGAAGGAGGAAGGTGGTCAGAGAAGATGTTCCTCTTGCCAATGCCTACCCCCTCACAGATCGGAAATGGAATAAGCACATGTCCCCTTCACTCCTCCACCCTAGCCTCCAAAAGCCAGAGTCAGGTCAGCTAAGCCACTCTGCAGAACTTCTGTTTCAAACTGAGAATCAAAACCACCATCCATAGAATTGTTTCTAAAGGAATTATGCTTCAAATTCCAAATATCAATTATAAGCTAATTTTTTTGAAAATAATATATTCTTAAAATAGAAGCTAATCATACTTGTAAATAAGATGCTAATAAAAAGGATTCTTTCAGTGGATATTGAGCATAACAAAACATATCAACTATTTAAAATGTCTATTAATTGAATATGTTTTCTGAGAAAGATAGATTTTATTTTAAGATCTTATTTGTCCTAACTTTCCACACAAATAAGGGTTGAAAATATCTACTGAAAAACCAAGGGAAACAATGAACACTGCCTGCACTCCTTCAGTGGTTAAAGAGATCAAATTACCCTTATTTTTGTGGCATGTCCCTTGGAAGCCACCTTTAATTTTCCAGAGACATGCACATTAAGAATGAAAGAACAAAATTCTTCAAAATATTATCCAGGCACACCATTAAATACATTGCTTCATTTATTAGTAGGCACAGTTACAATCTCAACTCCATAAAAGAAGCAGCTTAAAATTATGTAAACATGAAAAAAACTAAAAGAATAAAAAAGTGCAGAATTCCTTAAAATATTAAGTTACAAGGACAAAATCTATTTAGCAAATAAGCATGAAAATAATAAGACCTAATTTCTCAGTTCTCAAATACTCTATGTTTAAGTATAAGATTATGCCATAATAAAACATAGAAAATTATCAATTCAAGATTATGCAGAATTTAAATGCCAACAAACTGGTTCATTAAAACACTAAATTATGTGATATGGCTACAGCTAAGTAAAAGATGAAATAACCTATCTGAATCATTAGTGTGACATGGATATCTTCATTTCTTATTATAGTTTATAACTCAACAATGTTTCCTCCACTGAGATAACAAACAGTATTTTATTATGGAAAAATAAGAATTCAAAAATAAAATTTCACATCAATAAATGATGTATTACAGACTATAAATGTACAATCAAAAGAAAGTTTAGATAGAGCTCATGAATCTTAACGTTCTCAATTTTGGCTTTGGAAGTAAACTACAATAATATATATTTTCATATTATCTGTATAATGTGTATATAATGCTTGGACAGAAAGATGAAGTAAGTGTTTAATAAGTATTTAAATTTCATTGTTCTTTGGAATTTAAATTTATGTTAATATCTTTATTAATTCAATTTATTGAATTTATTAATTTCAATTTAATATTTAACTGAATGAAAATTTGCTATACTCAATATGTAGTAGTAAAGAAAATAGGAAAAGGGGGGGGACTGCACAAGCTCTTTCAGATGATATTGTATACTATCAAACAGCTTATCAGAGACACATCTTTCTCTAAATCCTAAGAGACAATACACATATAAGGGAAAAAGTAATTCTAGGGTGTTAATATCAAGCAGGCAACTGAGCAAGAAGGCATTTGACTTTCTCTGAAATACTATTTCCTTCTGCATTGAAGAAAGAAAGATTTTATACAATCATGATTCTAACCCCACAAGTAATTACTGTTGTCCTTTCTCTGCCTTAACTTCTAGTAAAATGGCAGCTGAAGTGAGAAAGACTGGAGAGTGACCGGCCGAGATGGCTAGCTTCCTCACAAGATACTCACAGCTAAATGACCTTGGATATTTTATCACAGGACAGGATTTGGCCCTCAGGTTTTCAGATTTACAAACCAGTATTAACCTTAACAGACCAAGTGAACCAAGTTCACACAATGCCAATTCATTCATTTCCAGTTATGAACTCACAACTATTATATAGATTAGCAAGCCTAGCACATATTTTCCCTATAGAGACTGCCCTAAATGGGACATCAAAACATAACCAGAAAGCTGTGACACAGAAGCAGAATTAGTTGTTAAGGTGTCTCCTCCCTCCAATAAGATCTTGACATAATTTACCAACAAGCCCTTAAAATACTTGAAGGTCTCATCGACCAGGATTAGAAATTGCATATGTCTTTCCTTTAAATAAAAGTTGGCAGAACAGCTTTAACATGGTATATAGTAAAGAGGGAAACTTAGGTTCCCTGGAACTAACCTTGAGCAGGTTTCCCTGCTCAAGCCTGTGTTTGTCCCTCTCCTGGCCTCTTAGGTTGATCAGCAGGAGAAGAGATGGAGGTGTTCTTCAGTTAAGTCTTCTTCAGGCCTAGAATGAAGGCTGCCTTTGAAGGTAACTTAAATACTTTTGTTCTCATCAATTAAGTATAGTATTGTGATCTTTTTCACCTTATTTCTAACCTTGGGGGGAGAACTGTATCCTTACTCCTGAGTGGGAAATAGTCTGACGTAGTAAAAAGCTTAATTAACTATTTGCACTGCAGCTCTGGAGATGAGGCTTTTGCTATGTCCTCTGCTCTGTCCTAACAGTCCAAAAAAATTCATCAGATTTACTGGATTATTATGACACATCTAGTTTACGTTTGTACATTTAGAGTAGGAAAACCCTTCTAATGTACCTCATCTTTACTTCTGTAAGAAAGGGATCATAATTTTAAAATAGGCAGATTTTAACATTTTCTGTAAGGCAGACAAAGGGGCTTGACCACAGTTGAGGTTCCACAGCATAATGACAGGAGAAAACCCTTCCACAAGGGGCCCAAGAGACCGAAGCCCATCCCTTCAATTTCACAGTGCCTGACACGACTGCCTGGACGAGAAAGGCTAGTTCAGTGAAACCAATGACAGGGAATCAGAAAGATGTAGGAAGAAACTAAGAGTCAGTAAGCTATGGGGAAGGATGTTTTTTTTCCAAGTGATGAACTGGAAATCAGAGAAGGATGAAAGAGCTCTGTTTTGGAGATGGGTGTGGAAGGTGTAATCAGAAGCTGAAACAAACAAACAAAAAAAGAATTTCTCCGATTCAGACTTTCCTTTGAGTGATGATGGGAAGAAAGATTGTATTTCTAAAACAAGACAAAGCATTAGAAAAGTGAAGTTTTCATAGTAGCATAAAGGGTTAATGTGATCAGAGTGGAAAATATTAGCAGATTGCTTGTTTACTTCATCTGGCTTCAATGACTCAAGTCATTAAGGCTGCAGACAAGGGTCATGGTTATCACCTGAGTTGATGGGAGGGTTTCGGATAACATCAGCAATAATCTTTTGAATCTCTGGAGTCAGGCCTGCTCGCTCCGTATCGACTGGGTAGCCAGCTTTCATCGCTTGGGATAAGTGCATGCCAACTGCTTTGAGAGGCAGAGTCCTCTTCTCAGCTGTATCCTTCTAGAGCAATGGCAGCAAAACAACCAGTGAGTTTTTTTAAGCTTCCACTGTGCTGTATAGAAACACAAGGTCCAAAACCTTCAAGTAGTAAGTGCTCACTGAGAAATAAAACAGCAGACTGAACCTTTATTTAAATTTCTCATTTTAACCAATTCTTCAAAATGACTCACATGCTAGAACTCCACAGGTGCTGCTGCTTTGTATACTTACTATATTGAATGAAGCAAAATCACCCAGCTTTAGCTAAGAGATCAGTACTCACTCTTCTGCAATTATTCACCTTAAAAACCCATTAGTAACAGAGAACAGTCATTCTACATAAGTCTAATAGCTGCCACGACCTTTTAAAAATACAGTAAACTATAACTCAATAAACTGTACACTTGAAATAACACATGGCCTTTCAGTTACATGAACTTCCAGGAAGACAAATGCTGAAATGCTTAGTGATAAAATCAGGTTCCAAATGTATTCTATAAAAGGTTCTCAAAAAGACTTAAAAAAGTGCTTTAAGTGGGCTCTATTCATAAAATAAGAACAAACATAATTTACAAGTGGCTGTCATCATTTGCCTAGTACTGAACTTAACATGAATTGTTAAGGACATTGCTACGTATTTATGTAGCTTTTAAACAAATGCAGCTCCAAATCCAGTTAAGGTGTCTGTTAGATAAAATATTCTTCTCAACATTCAGGAAGTTCAATCACTCAGCTCTAAATTATTTCATGATACTCTTTTTTAACACACCTTACAAGTCTAAATTTGGACTGTATTTGTATGAATGCTGATAGTTTCACAAAACAGGGCATGTAAAGCAATATTCTTCATCACTCAAAGGAAGGTTTTTAGTTACTTCCATGTCTGCCTAATACCAGGGTTATTTGATACCAGGCATCATATTACCTAAAACTAATTGTATTATAACTCCTGATTAATTAGTCCTTAGGCATGTTTAATTTTGTGCTTAACTAGCAAGACCCCCCTCAGGCTCCCAGGAGGCACAGATAATTACACTACAATATTTCACAATAATATACAACCAAATAATAGCAAAAGACCCAAATGAAGATATACCACTCCTCATATTTTTAACCATGAATATGTAATATATGAAACTTCATATCCTGGCTGAGTATGAGAATACAATTTATTCAAAAACTTTAGAGGCTATTCCATATTTTCTTAGTAATTACATACAGTTTTGCCATTGATATGTGGTCCAATTATATATATATAAGCATGTTTAACATGTATATGTAAGTTACTGTTTAAATAAGAGACTGAACTTAAAATTCCTCTTTATCATGTAATTTGTTTCAAAAAGAGTACAGTGGAATTATTTGGTTCTTTGTGTAATGGCTTTCAAACTTTTAATTAAGGAGTTTGGCTATCTAAGTAGAACATCTATTAATGACTAAGACAAGCTAAGGACTGTTTATTCTTATTTGTACTGAATCTTAAACAGAATAGAAAGTGTATAATGGAGCCTAAAGCATGAGACACAGAGAACAGGAAAAAGAGGCCCTGCACCAGACAGCCTGATCTAAATCAATTTAACACCAGAGAGGACAGGAATGCAAATCAGTGGAACTCACGGGGAAGCCTCATTCTACCCTTCTGCCGCTAAGATACCCTCTTCATTTTGTGTATTTAAAAAATCTCCACAACCTTAAGGACTTCTGCCACAATGATGAAGAAACAGGAAGTATGGCCATTTTTCACAGCAGTCAGATTTCTTTCAAAGAGCATCAAGTAGATACCGTTAAGGAAAAAAAAATTAAAAAAAGAACATGACACTAGAGGAGAGAGTGAAAAGCAAGTCTGTTGCTTTTTAAAAACTGATTTCTAGCTTCTTGGACATCCTTCCAGAGATATTCTATGCACTTGTATATACCTACACTTTTATATACATATACATACACATATATGAATATGTGTAAAAGTGAAAGAATTACTCAGTCGTGTCCGACTCTTGGCATCCCCACGGACTATAGCCCACCAGGCTCCTCTGTCTATGGGATTTTCCAGGCAAGAATACTGGAGTGGGTTGCCATTTTCTTCTCCAGGGGATCTTCCTGATCCAGGGACTGAACCCCCATCTCCTGCACTGCACGCAGATTCTTTACCATCTGAGCCACCAGGGAAACCCATTTATAAATATATAAGCATGCAAATACATATATATATATATACATTTATGTAAATTTTTCACACCACTAGGTACCTTCCTTTTTCTACTTAACAATGTATCTTAGAGATTATCTATTATCAGTACATACTGTAATAGTTTTTTAACTATTAAACCCATTAAAAAAAATAGCTTCAAAATATGGCTGCTTCAACATCCCTAAGCTATAAATGTGTTAATCAGTACCTTTGATACAATCTCTGTAAGATAATCATGCTCAAACTATACTTGCTGATTTGAAGTAGGCTTAGAAAAAGAAAATGACCTTGCTCTAAAATTAATTATAAAATGAACCAATGTAAAACACTGTAGGATTATAAGAAATTTATCCCAATTTAATACTGAAAAGCTGATAAAATACATTTAGATAAATTTAAAAATCCCCTCTAACTTGAAAGTAACACTTACCAAAGACATTTTCTTTTCTTGGAAAAAGGAATACGTGACGGCCACAGCTGGTGAAAGTGAGTTTGCTTTATTTTCCAGCACCAAACTTTTCCTCTGTTCTTCCTGTAGTTCTGTGCTTGAAAAGAGGTCTGTCTACACAATTTTAAACGTAGCACAAATAATCAAAAATAATATCAATATAATGATAGAATATAAACATGATCATTAACTATTAAGGAAAAAAAATAACATAAACTTCAAGGAACAGCCCCAAATTCTCTTTTTATGAGAAGCTCAAAAAAGAATTCTTTTTTTTACATATTGATTTTTAAAAGTAAAATAGGCTACAGTGAATAAATTTTGAATAAAGTATTCATAATAGCAAACATGGTTACAGAACTAAAAATTCCTAGTCTTCTCCGTAAGCCAAAAGGAGAGAATACAGATGAACTATAAAGTTGACCACTCTGCTTCTAAATTAGTCCTCTAACCCCTGAAAGTGAATAGTGAATAAATAAATGAAGCTTTAATTTCTATCTACATTTGAAAGTCAGATAATTGATTAATCTAAATATGGAATTTATTCAAGTTTTAAAACAAAACCTCTCAACAAAATAAACAGACACTACCAGCCTTGACAACTACTTTAGTATCTTAATTATGTAACTAGTGGTTTTCAGTGGGGAGAGGGATGGGGGAAGGGGCATGATAGGGAAAGGGGATTAAGAGGTACAAAGTACTGGGTATAAAATAAGTTACAAGGATGTAACATAAAGCACAGGGCAAATAGCCAGTATTTTATAACTTTGGAGTATCATATATAAAAATATTGAATCACTATGTTGTACATATGAAACTAATATAATACTGTAAGTCAACTATACTTAATTTTTAAATACTGGTAACTAATATGTTTTTATAACTGATTTAATAAAGAAACTCTCCAAATTCATTTTCTAAGTGTCCAGCACAGAAATTAAAATGAAGGGAGAAAATGCTGCTTTTGAAGCATGTTTTGAAATCATCAAAAAAAGTTTATTCTCTCAGAACTCCAGTAAACCACAGTATTTTACCTGAACACTATTTATTTGACAGAAACGTCTGATGACTTCCAACAGAGGGGCCAACATCACAGCTTTGCCTTCAGAAACACCATCGATCCTTTTCATATTTTCAACTGTAGTAGGTCTGTCATTTTAAAAAATTAAAAAGTCAAGAAACCACTGAAACATTACTACTCTAGCAACAAAGCTGATAGATATTTAGCTTCATACCGACATTCAATAAACATGTATTAATGTTTGTTCCAGAAACCAAAAACTATGTATAAAACAAGTAATCAGGTTTTGAGTCTTGGGGACAACTGAAAGGCTAAGACCACCTGACCTGCCTCTTGAGAAACCTATATGCAGTTCAGGAAGCAACAGTTAGAACTGGACATGGAACAACAGACTGGTTCCAAATAGGAAAAGGAGTACATCAAGACTGTATATTGTCACCCTGCTTATTTAACTTATATTCAGAGTACATCATGAGAAATGCTGGGCTGGAAGAAGCACAAACTGGAATCAAGATTGATAGGAGAAATAACAATAACCTCAGATATGCAGATGACACCACCCTTATGGCAGAAAGCAAAGAAGAACTAAAGAGCCTCTTGATGAAAGTGAAAGAGGAGAGTGAAATATCTGGCTTAAAGCTCAACATTCAGAAAATGAAGATCATGGCATCTGGTCCCATCACTTCATGGCAAATAGATGGGGAAACAGTGGAAACAGTGTCAGACTTCATTTTTGGGGGCTCTAAAATCACTGCAGATGGTGACTGCAGCCATGAAATTAAAAGATGCTTACTCCTTGGAAGGAAAGTTATCACCAACCTAGATAGCGTATTCAAAAGCAGAGACATTACTTTGCCAACAAAGGTCCATCTAGTTAAGGCTATGGTTTTCTAGTAGTCATGTATGGATGTGAGAGTTGGACTGTGAGGAAGGCTGAGCGCCAAAGAATTGATGCTTTTGAACTGTGGTGTTGGAGAAGACTCTTGAGAATCCCTTGGACTGATCAAGGAGATCCAACCAGTCCATTCTAAAGGAGATCAGCCCTGGGTGCTCTTTGAAAGGAATGATGCTAAAGCTGAAACTCCAACACTTTGGCCACCTCATGCAAAGAGCGACTCATTGGAAAAGACTTTGATGCTGGGAGGGATTGGGGGCAGGAGGAGAAGGGGACAACAGAGAATGAGATGGCTGGATGGCATCACCGACTTGATGGACATGAGTTTGGGTAAACTCCGGGAGTTGGTGATGGACAGGGAGGCCTGGAATGCTGCGATTCATGGGGTCGCAAAGAGTCGGATGCGACTGAGGGACTGAACTGAACTGAACTGAACTGAAAAGGCTAAGAAACTCAGAAGAAAATTTCATTATTTCCAAAGTTTTTACCTGTAGCAATAAACTTGCTAACTACTTCAGGCTTTCAATATTTCTTATTGTGTCCAATATGAAGAAACTGTCTGATGTCTTCTTTCTAAAAATCTGCCAATCTAATGATTACTATTTTTCCTTTAAATATCTTCACTTAATATTACAATGTGGTCTTTGAATATGTATTTTTAATGAAATAATTATTATATAATACATGCACTATGTAGTATTATTAGAAAATTCTTCTCTAAAGTAACATCTCTTGGATGAAATTTAGCAACAGAAACAATTTTTGAAAAGGAAGAATAAAAGATGAGTACAATTACCAAGCAATGAGATTCTTTGGAAATAATTTCTTCTAAATATTTATTGACCACCTGATTATTAAGCATTGCTCTAGATGCTTTAGAAAACACAAAAAGGTGAAGAATGTAACATCTTTATCAGAGTTTAAAATCTAGAGGACACAATACATGAATACCAATAAAAACAAAACCATAAATAAAGCATGATATAGTAAGTGCCACAGAATCATCTTTTAAATTTACATTTAAAAGTCCTTTATGAATTCCAGAGAGAAGAATCACTTTGATGATAAGAACATAGAGGGCTTCATGGAGCAAACAATAATGTCAGATCTTAAAGGATTTCCTAAAAGGAGTTTTGGGGAATCAAGGGAACTACAAAGCAGAAGCAACACTATAAGTAAGTATATGGAAGCTGAAAAGGAGACTTAAACAAATGCTGAACAACCTAGGTAAGTTAAAGCATCAAAATTCTGTGACTCAGATGGAAAAGTAGGTTTAAGTCTATAAACTGAAGGCCTTGAATTGTGAGCTAAATAAGTTAAGATGCAGTCTTGAAACTTCAAAATAACCCAAAGGCTCATTTAATACAGTAAATATTTTAAGAGCTTCTTTTGTGAACTGTATTTATATGCATTCAGAAGAACCATGATATTTGCTTCTTTTTGTAGAGAGGGAACAAATTCTATTTGATGGTCACCAATCCTAAATCTGTAAATTGGGCAGATAATCTTTTAAGCTGTAAGTGATTTGTTGAAATTATATTAAATTCCCCTGGTGGCTCAGATGGTAAAGAGTATGCCTGCAATGCGGGAGACCTGGGTTTGATCCCTGGGTCGGGAAGATCCCCTGGAGAAGGAAATGGCAACCCACTCCAGTATTCTTGCCTAGAAAATCCCATGGACAGAAGAGCCTGGTGGGCTACAGTCCATGGGGTCGCAAAGAGTCAGACATGACTGAGAGACTTCACTTTCACTTTCTTTTAAGTTAAGACTGAGAAACTAGTTAAACAAAAGTAAAGCATGGTAAAGAAAGAGTAATTTGTTATTCATATATCAGATGAGATAGAGAGAGAGAGAGACTGATCAAAGAGAAACTAATTAGAGGCTTTTGCAATAGTTCAAGGGTAATGGCGTGAACTACCATGCTGTCACTGAAAAAAAACGAAGAAAAGCATAAATGGATTACACAGGGAACAATTAAACGAAAAAGTCTAGAAACTATATAATAAAAGACGGGGCTATCTATTAGAAGAGTAAAAGTAACATCAGAGGTATTAAAGAGGCGTGACGAGGGACATGACAGTACGACTAACAAAATTAAGGAAGTCAGAAAGTAGAGTTCTGGTGTTTGCATGAAATGCACATACATATGGGGGGGTGGTGGGTAATGTGTTAAGATTTTATAATATATCCTGGATCTGATTGCTGAAAACAGCTCATTTCATGTAGAAATGTAGGACTAAAGCTCAGTGAAGAGATCACCGGCATCAACACGGGAGATTTGAGAACCACTTCTCAGGTGTGACTGCTGGAGCCATAGTCATGATATCACTTAATGATATATTTTACAAATCTATCATGTTAGAAGAAAATAAGTTAAAATATGTAAATAGTTACCTGCTTTTGGCCATATCCACCAATATTTTATTTGTTGCCAGAATAGCCGGAGGAACGTCCATTGTATTGGCATGTTTCTGCCTAGCTGCTACCAATTCGCCATATAATACAGTCTGAACAAAAAGCAAATAAACACCATCTGTTTAAATGTGCTTAGAAATATCCAGTCCTTTATTTCAGAGTTTCAGATATTACATTTCCTCCTAGGATGAAAAAATAAACTGAACTGTATCTTAGCCTCTTTGTTAAAGAACAATTTTTAAAATACTGGCAAGAGAATTTTAAGCATGCTTAGATTCATAACTATCTTCTCAAAAACTAACTGCCTCTCTACAAAAGCCATACCTGAGTCTCCTGCTCTTGAGTGGAAATAACAGGTTCTGAGGACTTGTAATATTTTCCTGGTGATGACACTATGGTGCTAAAACATAAGAAAATTAATAACAAAAGGTTTTCTTTCTCAAGTTCACTTTCTAGTTTGCCTTCCAAATGAGAATATCTTTCCAAATCAATATTAACACTTGTATGTCGTAATACCAGCAAAGTGACTGTTACTTAAATGACAGCCTAGATTTTAAACATTCTGGATCAAATACATACATTATAAAGGTAAAGTTAAAACTGTAATCTGAGTTCATCACAAAATTGGTATAATTAAGAACAGCATTTGCCTCCTCCTCCTCCTCAATCAAATTCTTTGAAAGAAAGTACTCCTTATCTACACCGAAGTAAAATAAGATGTTTTTAAACCAAGAGGAATACAATCTATAATCCTTCTTGTGATAGCACTATTAATAAATTATAATAATTTTTGGTTGCTGAGGAAAATTAGCATGGATTTAATTATTGACAATTTTCTTCAAAACCAAACTAACAAAAATAAGCCAGAAGGTATAATTTTGCCTTTGACTCCTTAAAAGAAGACTTCAAAACACCCAATTAGCAGTGAAAGGTGTTAGGCAGCACATTAGACAGAACACCAACTTCTACAAGAGGCATTTCTCGCTGATAAATTACTTATAAAGAGGAAAAGTTATAAAAATGAAATTGTATAGAATAGCATATGTAAAAGATGTCAAAGTTAAATACATTTCTGCTTTTGGGGTGAAAGAGAAGAACACGCTTGATATTTAAGAAATGCTTATAAATTTCCCAGTTGCAAGGGCTCAACATCTACAGTGTAAAGACTTCAATTTTATAATTATCAGATCCTATCACTAAAACAGATTTGAACATGAGGAAAGACAACTCCAGTTCAAAGAATTAGTCATATCAGATTATTCAAGACAATTATAAATTTGTTTGAAGTAATATATTTACTTTTATCTTAGTATTTATGGAAATCTTTATACTAATGGACTATTTGCAAACTGTTACTTTAAAATAGTTCTCAGAAAACTTTATTATCATATATACTGGCAAAACTGTGGCTAATATACCCTTGAAGCAGAAATACATGTGGAAAACGTTTGATAGAAGACATTTTCCCTATGAATGCTATAACAAGTGTACAGAAGGGCTTCCCTGGTGGCTCAGTGGTAAAGAATCCGCCTGCCAAGGCAGGTGACATGGGTTTGATCCCTGGTCTGAGAAGATCTCACATGACATGGAGCAACTAAGCCCATGTGCCACAGCTACTGGGCCTATGCTCTAGTGTAGAGCCCACGTTCTGCAACGAGGAGCTCTCACACCACAACTAGAGAGGAGCCCCCACTCGCCACAGCGAGAGAAAAGCCTCTGCAGCAACAAAGACCTAGCACAGCCAAAAATTAATAAAATTAGAAAAAGAAAGTGCACAGAAGAAAATTCAAAATATATGATGAATATCATCAAAGAGGTAACTGAAGATCCTATACCCATGAATCAAGAAAAGACTGCTATACATGGATCGACAAAGAAGACAGAGAACGAGAAATAGTTCTTAGAAATTAAAATTTTGATAACTAAAACTAAAATCCCACTAGATGCGTTAGTTGCTCAGTCGTGTCTGACTCTTTATGAGCCCATGGACTGCAGTCCACCAGGCTCCTTTGTCCATGGGATTCTCCAAAGGCAAGAATACTGGAATGGGCAGCCTTTCCCTTCTCCAGGGGATCTTCCCAACCCAGGGATCAAACCCAGGTCTTCCACATTGCAGGCAGATTCTTTACCAAATGACCCCACAGAGAAGCTTCTCATTAGATGGGAGGGGATACAAAGGCGAGGAACTCTCCAAGAAAATAAACAAATGAAAACAGGCTGAAAATAGGAGAAACTAAAAATTAGTAATAGGAACACTAAAAACCAAGAAAACAAAGAAGATAATTAAGGGAGTGGTGGTCATAATAACATAGTTTGCCTTAGTATACAGTATTTGAGCATATATAATAAAAACAAATTATTTATATGACCAAAACTTGAAATATAATTTTGTTCCAGGGAAGCAAAGGGATTGAAAGTAAGGAAATGAGGGAAGTGGATATGGGAAACAAGCCTTTAGTATACCATTACAGAATATAAACAGAAAATTTCTAAAATTAACTAAGTCAAAAAACAGTAATCTAAGCATGTCAGAAATATGCAGGCAACCTCACACCTGTCAGAATGGCTATCATTAAAGGTCTATGAATAACACATGCTGAAGAGGATGCAGAGCAAAGGAAATCCTTGTACAATGCTGGTGAGAATGTAAACTGGTGCAGCCACTACGGAAAACTGTATGGAGGTCACTCAAAAAACTAAACTTAGAGTTGCCATATGATCCAGCAATTCCACAACTAGGTACACAGCCAGAAAAAAGCAAACACACTAATTCGAAGATACATACATGCCAGTGTTCACTATTTATAACAGCCAAGATACGGAAGCAACCCAAGTGCTCATCAACAGATGATTGGATAAAAAAGATGTGGTGTACAGATACACAATGGACTTATAACTTGACCATAAAAAGAAGGAAATTCTGCTATCTGCAACAACATGGATGGACCTGGAGAATGTTATCTGTACTGAAGTAAGTCAGGAAGAGAAAGACAAATCCTGGATGATATCACTTATGTGCTAAGCTTGCCAGGCTCCTCTGTCCATGGGATTCTCTGGAGTGGGTTGCCATTTTCTCCTCCAGGGAACCTTCCCAACCCAGGAATCGAACCCATGTCTCTTACGTCCCCTGCATTGGCAGGTGGGTTCTTTACCACTAGTGCCACCTGGGAAGCCATGATATCACTTATATGTGGAATCTGAAAAATAACAAAATGAATGTATATGGAAAAGTCACAGGTTTTATACCAATGGAAAGAGGGAGGCAGGGAGGGGCTAATTTAGGGGAATGGGATTAAAAGTTATAAACTACTATGTTTAAAAATAAATAAGCAACAAGGATATACTGTAAAGCACAAGGAATTGTAGCCATTATCTTGTAATAACTTTAATGGAGTATAATCAGTAAAAATACAGAATCACTATGCTGTACACCTGAAGGAGGTGAAAGTGAAAGTCACTCAGCCGTATCCAACTCTTTGGGACCCCATAGACTATACAGTCCAAATTATAATTATAATTATAATTATAATTAAATTGGAATTCTCCAAATTATATTGTAAATCAACAATACATCCATTTTATAAAAAAGGAAAGATGAGTGATTGAAAACAATAGCCCCATCTCTTGGCCTTTTCCCAACTTTATCAGCCTTTCAAAGAGAAATGTACAATAAAAATAAAATATATGTTGAAAAGCCATTTTTAAAAAAAAAGAAATATGGAGGCCAATTGCTTCTATAAAACAGAACATGGGTTTGAGAAGGGTGTGAACTTATGCTTTGTTATATGTCTTTAAGTGCCAATCAACTTTTTAAAAATTCACGTGTTATTATTTTAACAAAAATTTAAATGAAATTTAAAATAATAGTTATTCTGTACACTAAGCCTGTCCATTAAAATTAACTACTGGACCACTCCACAAGTATCTCAAAGTTGGGTTTGTCTATCACTAAAACTCCTGAGTTAACCTCATCCCCTAACATACAACCATTCATGTCACGTGAAGGGCTTCCTCTTACAAGGCTCAGTGAAGGAAATGGCAGCACTTAACCTACTCTCAAAGACAGAAAGCCAAGCGTCACAGTCAAGTCCTCCATTTTTATCAACCCGTATCTTTTCAGTCGCCGAGTCCTAACAATTCCATCTCCTAAATATCTCACAAATCTCTTCTCTTCACGCCTACTGCCACTTCCCTCAACTAATCTACCATCACCTCCTGCAAACAGCACACCAACAGCCTTTCTACTTGTCTCTACAATGCTGCTCCTCCTGCAATCCATACCATCCACAGCCAGAGTCATCAACCACAGGTCGACACGCTAGGGTGCTCGGGCCAAATCTGTCTGTTCTGGCCAAGTTTGTAGCTAAGAATGGCTTCTGTACATTTTTTTAAAGGTTAAAAAAAAAAATCAAAAGAAGAACATTTTGTGACATGTGAAAATTAAATGAAATTCAAATTTCAGTGTCCCTAAATAAAGTTTTATTGGAAAAGAACCCTGCTCATTCATTTTCATATCATCCATGGCTGCTTTGAGGCTGTAATGGCAAAGCTGTGTAGTTGAGATGGAGACCAAGTGAAAAAGTCACTCAATCGTGTCTGACTCTTTGCGAACCCACGCACTATACAGTCCATGGAATTCTCCAGGCCAGGATACTGGAGTAGGTAGTCTTTCCCTTCTCCAGAGGATCTTCCCAACGCAGGGATCGAACCCAGGTCTCCCACATTGCAGGGAGATTCTTTACCAGCTGAGCCACCAGGGAAGCCCAAGAATACTGGAGTGGGTAGTCTATCCCTTTTCCAGGGGCTCTTCCCGACTCAGGAATCAAACCAGGGTCTCTTGCATTGCAGGCAGATTCTTTACCAGCTGAGCTCCCAGGGAAGCCCACCAGGCCCTCAAAGCCTAAAATACTTCTTATCTGATCCTTCATAGAAAATGTTTGTCAACATCTGTTCTCAGTCATAAATTTGATTATGTCACTGTCCTGCTTAAAACCCTTCCTTGGCTCCAACTGCCTTTATGATCAAATGCAGTGCTTGAAAGGAACTGGATATTCTTGTTGTTATTGTTGTTGTTGTTGGTCGCTCTGCTGCTAAGCTGCTGCTAAGTCGCTTCAGTCATGCCCGACTCTGTGAGACCCCATAGACGGCAGCCCACCAGGCTCCCCCGTCCCTGGGATTCTCCAGGCAAGAACACTGGAGTGGGGTGCCATTGCCTTCTCCAGTTTAGTCGCTCAGTTGTGTCCAAATCTATTCAACCCCATTGACTGTAGCCTACCAGGGCTTTTCCAGGCAAAAATACTGGAAGAGGTTGCCATTTCCTTCTCCAGGGGATCTTCCCGACCCAGGGATCGAGCCCACGTCTCCTGATAGGCAGGCAGATATTTTCACCACTGTGCCACCTGGGAAGCCCACCAGATACTCGAGACCCTGTTCAATTCTCCAGTCTTAAATGTCACCACTCCCTTGCTTCCCTCTCCCAGGGAACTGCTAGCAAACTGCTGAGCTCCTCAATCACGTCATCCTCTTCTGCTTTCAGGTTTTAATGTGTGAGCCATTCCACTGCTTAGAGAGCATTTCCTCATTTCACCTAACTTCTACTTAAGCCTCAAGTGTGACTTCCAAAGTGTGTTTCCAAAGTGCCACAGCTCTGGAGAGTAATTTTCTGTTCCCTCATCTGTATATCCCACTAGAATACAAACTCTGAGAGGGCCAGCGACTATGTCTCTATTAATCTCCACTCAATCCCAGTGCCTAAGGTAGTCTGTGGCACCAAGAAGAAGTCACAGGGAATGTTTAAGTAAAGATGCTTTAGCATATTGAATGGGTTTATTGTTCTGCACATTCCTTAAGCCTTTTGCTTACATGAAACACAGTAATCACATATGACATATATCCAATCAAAAAGAAATCATTTGGTGTGGAAGACTGGTATTATATATAGTAAATGTTTCTATATGCTCCAAAGCAATATTATTGAAGTGAGCACACCATTTAGCGAACAAACCATTTTCTTTCACTTAATATGTATGCAAATGCAGTCCACTTAACCGGTGTGTATGTCCTCACAAGTTTTTAAATTCTCTATTTTCAGACCTCCTATAATTCGGTACATTCTCCATACTTTTATTAAGTCAGAAAGACAAATATTAAGCTTGAAAGCACAACAGATGTATCACCTTAATATCCACCATTGTATGTTGCCATAAGATCTCTTTCTTGAAAATGAAGTGGGAATACATATATTTCATACAAATTATAATTAAATAGTGTATAGATGCTAAAGGTTAACAAATATAGATTTGAAAGTCACCTGTTATTAATTTATGCTCCTGACAAGTTAGTTAACTTAACCCTTAAGTCTCTTCAACTGTAAAATAGGGACAAATAATAGTAGCTAACTCATAGGTTGTTGTAGGCATTAAATGAGATATTATGTCTATAAAGTCTAGCATTTAGCACAAGCCTGGCAAACAATAATACCCAGAAGTGTTAGCTCTTAATATTAAAACTATAATTTTATAAGTCTGCCTTAATAATTGTATTACTGGAAGCTTATGTTTAAACTTCCTTCTGCCAATGAAATAACCCAACATCTGATAGAGCTTTCTCTCTCGAAAAGAAAAAGTGCTAACACAGTGATTATAGAGAATAAAAATGTGAATTCTGTACCTGTTTTTAGGACTGTTTCTCCCAGCAGAAATTTTATCATGTGCTTTGTAAGAATACATCTGATCCAAGTTAAACTGCTTTTAAACATATAAAGATCCATTAAAAAAAAAAGTTTCAAAAATCTTTTAAATATGCAGAAAATAAAATACAAAATATTACAATGATAATTTTTCCTCTGACTAAACACCTCATCAAAGAAATCAGCTGAAAATAAGCTCATGAATTATCAATTTCTAATGTTCTAAAGGCAGTTGGAAATACAGTGTAATATCCCATTCCTTCCAAATCTAGAGAATATGTGATCTAAAGAATTCTTAGAGACATAGAAAGAGCCAAAGTCATAAAAATGATCTAATTACATTCTGCATACTTTAAGAAAGCAGGAAAAATTCACCAGAAAATTTAATTCATTTGTCCATCACCCCATCACCCTAGTATTCTAATTAGTGGAAGTCTGCCTGTGGATAAGTATTTAATCTGTAATAGTTACCTAAGATCCAAAACAAAGCAAGAAAATGTGTGTGTGTGTAACTTTAATGAGAACATTCAGGAATCAAGCTTGTTTTTCCATCAACTAAAAGTATCATAATCATTAAGAAAAAAAAGACTCCAAACCAAATGAGTTATGAAGTAGGCATAAAAGAAAAAGAAAGTTACTTGCTCAAATACTTCTAACTGTTCTATTAATCCCAGAAATCATATATTGCATATTTTATTCTGTTCATATAATTTCTCTCTCCAAATTTTATGTCTTGCTATATATGGCGTTTTCCTCTTTGAGTGGAAATAAAATGGAAATAAAAATTAAAATAGAAATTGCATCAATGAAGAATGAAATAAATAAGGACCGTCTCTTTAACAAAAACAAACCTTCTCTGAAGTTAATTCAACTGGTACTTGATCAGAGACATGTTCCTCAGTGCCTGAAGATACAGCTTTAGAACTGAAAAGTAATAAAATTTTCTCAAATGTTAAAATGTAATTATTTAATACATGAATCATCACACCTCTACTCTTAGAGAGGCAGATGAGATTATATTACTCTTTTAGGACTGATGATTTCTTTAAATCAATTCCCCGCCACCCCAGGAGAGCTTAAGCTTTTTAAATTTTTTAAGTTTTAAAAGTAAAACTGATAATCTAATGTATTACATTGTGATTAGTCAGCAATACTGTATTATAAACTTCAGAGTCACTAAGAGACTAAATCTTACTTGCTCTCTACACAGAAAATTTATATTCAAGTAATGAGTTATGTACTATTGCCATAATCATAGTATAATATGTAAATGTATCAAACCAATACTTGTACACCTCAAACTTACAGTGTTACATGTCAATTATATCTCACTTCTTTAAAAAAAGAAAAAAAACTGAAAAATGATCAATAATGTATAAAAGTATATAATGTATAAAAGTATGATCAATAATGTATAAAAATTATAAAAATGTATAAATAATGTATAAAAGTAAGTAGGCAAAAACACATGTATTCCTTTCCCATCTTCTATATAGAAGAAGGCAATAAGGGATATGGATTCTTTCGTACTGATCTCAATGCTGTTTCTTTATTTTATTTATTTTTAATTATAGTTGATTTACCAGACTCTGTTAGTTTCAGGTGTAAAGTAAAGTGATTCTGTTATGCATACATATATATATATATATGTATGTATGTATATGTCTACATTCTTTTTCTTTCCTGATTCTTTACCATTACAGTTTATTACAAGATATCAAATATAGTTCCCTTTGCTATATACTTCTGTAATCAATAGGAAAGCAGCTTTCTAAATACTATAGTCAACTACTTCCTATACACTAAGAACATCTGAGTGTTCTATGATTTATTCTCCCTACTGACTGCCACCTCCAAACTGACTAAAAGAGGCATGCAAAAATGATTCTCTTTATTCATTTTACCCCATGTGGTGTCTGCAAATTGGCATAAAATGAATCATAAAAACCTGAAAGTTTAAAAGAAAACGTGAAAAATGAACCTTGGTAGAAATGTCCTTGGACACAATTGTTCACTGGCTTGAAGGAAAAGCCTCTGAGGAGATTCTGTTTTGGCTTTAGCAAACCAGTTTCTACCCTATTGAACACAAGAAGACTCTTTTTAATGCACAGTGAGAATATGAAATCAAACAGGCAGACTTCTGTATGGTTTACCTTTTCTGTAAGGGTGCAAATCTTTACATATTTGCTATGCCCAGGAACTTCTGCCAAGAATCCCTCAATGATGAGCTGACGGGCAAGAGCCTTCCACCAATTCTCTGTGTGGTCCTTGCCCGTACCAAAGACACTGTGACTGCGGTATCTATCTTCAAGACGCTGGGAATTCTGAAATTGGGAATAAAACTTAAAGTGTTTATTTAATTAAACAGGAGAAGTAAAACACAAAACCATCTACTGATTCTTTGGCTTTAATACCCAAAGTTTCAGCTTTAAAAACCCACGAATTTTTATACCCATCCTGCTTGCTCTGAATACCTAACTCACAAAACATACACTTCAAATAGTGTTCCTTTTCTGCTTTAAAAGAAAATGGCAGGAAATTTCATATAAAAATCACAAGCATTTCCCAGTGCATAGGTACTTACTAGCTTTTTGATAGGGGGCAAGTTGGTTACTTATCTGTGTTTCTATTTCCTTGGCTGCTATATAATAATAATTCCAATCTCTTGGGGATGTTGTGAAGATTAAGTCAGTAACCAGGACAGGACAGACCCTGGCTCCATAATACTAACTTTCTTTTTATGAGCTAACAGCTGATCCTTTAACTTAACCTGCATTCCTTAACGTAAAAGTAAAAGCCCTGACTCAGTATCTAGTCAGTTTTCCTGGAACACTTGTAATGGCATTCTACACTTGCTGGGGGCTTACTTTTATAATAAGAGATTCTATTGCTTGCAAACTAATAACACCAAAGGTATTAAGTTGCCTGACTAGTACTTATTAGCAATCTGGACTCTAAAAATCATTCCTCTAGTCTTCCCTTTCATAAGCAGAACACGTGAAGTGAATGAACACATTCACTAGTAGGAAGTAAGAAGAGGCTCTTCTAATCAGTAGGCGTAACTGTCTTTTCCCCTCATGAGCAATAATCACTGTGAATACTGTGTATGGTGGGAATAAATTTACACTGCCTTGTTTCCATGACAATCCCCACACAGAAAATATTCCTGCTCTTCCACACGGAGCATTTTGTCTTAAAGGAACCATATTCCTTTTTCAACTAGAAATCCAAACTTACCCAAGTAACATTTTTGAAAAGTCAGAATACTTTTCAGCAACAAATGTCTAACAATTTTTTCCTCTGTGCGAGGCATCTTCCATTTATTACGTATGTGTTCCAGTTAACTTAATTTTCCAGGTTAACCCACAGACAAAGGAAACTGCTAAGGATGAGAAAGTTGCTATAGAGGACATGGGGACTTGGGCACTGATTTTTACAGAGCACACAATGTTACACACACATTCTAACCAATCATAAACCTTTCTTCCAGTACCTCTAACTTATTCAACTTAAAAATACAAATTTAAGACTGCATGTGAACAGCATAATAAAACAGAAACAGCCCTAGAACAGCAGTTAGGAAAGCTGTCATTCATCCTGCTTCTGATACAAAGCAGACCTGAGGCAGCTCATTTAACTTCTGGGATTTTGTATCAGCCATTGTGTAAAAGGTGGTAGAGTTAATCATTTTTCTCTAATAAGAGTCTTTACATCTATGGGGCAACATCTCAAAAATGGAAATTATCAACCCATTCTTTCCCTTTAAAAAGCAGGTTGGAAAAATCAGGGTACCAAATGATGCATCAAGGAATGTGGAAACCTACGAACAGATGGATGTGTGTTAGAATAAAGAGAATCATATCCCCAATCTTTAAACCACTATCAGGCTTCCCAAGTGGCTCAGTAGTAAAGGATCCACCTGCCAATGAAAGGAGACTCAGAAGACACAGTTTTCAGCCCCTGGGTTGGCAAGATCCCCTGGAGGAGAAAACGTCAAACCACTCCCGTATTCTTGCCTGAGAAATCCCACAGACAGAGGAGCCTGGTGGGCCACAGTCCATGGGGTCATGAAGAGTCAGACATGACTGAGTAACTGAACACACACACATGCTATCAGGATACAGAAAACAAACTTGCCACTTCTCTGAATTAACGTCTTTAAAAAAAACCACAGTTGCTTGCTGTGGAGGTTCTTCTTGCTGGGAATGCCACATTCCCCTCCATGCCTTCTTCCCCTGATCCGTCTCCGAGCACACCAATCTACTCTTAGCGTCTACAAAATGGAAAAACTACTCTAGCTTTGCAGCTATGAACAACCACTTTCTCTTCAGAATCTGAATAATACTTTAACCTATTCCTTTGCTCCTCATCTCTTTCTATGCTGCAATATACTTATTTCTTCTCAAGTAATATCTTCCATACTGGATGATAAGTTTCATCTAATTTCACTTTGAATTCCCCACAAAACAGAGTACAGTGCCTCACACAAAAATAGATGTTTAGGTTCTTCCATGAGAGTCCAGTGGCTAGGACTCCATACTTGCATTGCCTGGGGCACAGGTTCAATCCCTGGTTGAGGAACTAAGATCTCTCATGCCCCTGAGGCACAGCCACACACAAACACACACACACACACACACACACCCCAAAGATGTTTAATAACTAGCAGAAAAAAAAAATTATAAACTCTTCACTCCTGAGATTTTAATTTCCTGTGTTCTCAAAGTACAAAGTTCATAGTCTCTGTCTATATTAACTAATTTTTTCCTTTTGCTTCTTTTCCAGTCCCTTCAAGTCAAAGTTCACAGCTACCATTTCAGGGCTTAAAAAAGTCATTTCTGGAACTGCTATTCTATGTGAACAATCAAGCCAAAATATAAAGATAATTATCTCTAGGCATATATATCAATCAGATAAAATAACTTGTCCAGAAAATTAAATGGATAACCCTCTCCTGCTAGAAAGCTTGAAAATTATAAAGGGTGATTAAAACTACCAATAGTTTTCCAATGGCTGCATACAGTCAAACCATCTTTTATCAAGTGTTCTCTAATTCTGGAGCCATGATATGGTTCAGTACTTTAATAGGAAAGAGGTTTCACTTAATCTCCTAATTATGCAAATTAATCACTATATCTGTTTTCTAATCTGTAAAATTAAGATAACTGCATATCTTAATACTATTCACAAAGGTGTTTAAAGATTTTTGGAAATCTCTTTATGTGGTGAGCTAGACCCCTAAAACAAATTTCCTTAGGCAACGTTTCTACTATTTATTTTCCAACAAAACTTATGCTTTAAAAACAAAATTTCCCAGTGCACTGGGACAACCCTAAAGGATGGGATGGGGAGGGAGGTAGGAGGGGGGTTCAGGATGGGGGACACATGTACAACCATGGCTGATTCATGTCAATGTATGGCAAAAACCACTACAGTATTGTAAAGTAATTAGCCTCCAATTAGAATAAATAAATTAATTTTAAAAATTTCAAACTATTCACAAACCCCTGGATAGCCAAAAAAATCATTTATACTATTTGTAAACATCTTATGTAACAGAGAAAAATCATGTATAGCTGAAATACTTGTTTTACATGTACAAATATCTCTTTAAATAAACTCAATGAGTTTCAAATTTAAGGTGTTTAATTATCACACAGATAAAAATTATCTATAAAGATATTAATTTTTCCTAAATTAGTTAAGGTGGACAATTCACTAAATTCTCAAAGGAGATAAAATTATAATTTTTAAAATAATATCCCAGTAGATGCCAAGATCTCTGAAATAAGAGAGAAAAAAAACTTGCCTTATTTTCACTGTAGTTAATGTGTACAAGTTTTCGTTAAGTGATACTTTTGAAAAAGTTTTACACCTTTATCTAGCAAGGGTAATATAAAATTTCACAAAGAATAAACTTCTTAATTTGTAGACTCCCAGAAGAGACTGTCAGTATAAGTGGTCTGACTTGGTTTTTAAATAATAGGTGAAATTTGATCCCTCTTGTGACCAGTTCAAGTTTGTCTAGGAGCCCACTTCCACTTATCTGTTGATACTGGATACTGCTGGGTTATACCAAATTAAAACAAGACTAATTTTTATAAATTATACATTCAGCTGGGATACACAGGATTTGAGGATGACAGAGACAAAAAATTTTCATAGATCTCAATTATATTTAATCTGTTCCTTGCAACTTGAATTCTTTTATATAAAAAAATACTGCAGCACTCATAGTTGCTAGTCCAAGCTCCTCAGGCAACACTTCTACCATGAGATTTCAAATCAAATCAAATCAAATTTTAAACTCCATTCAGAATCTAAAAATATCAGTACCTGAAGGTAACATGCTTTCAATCTTTCATTAAAAATATTTTACAACTGACTACCTTCAAAATTCTCTTTCCAAACAGAACAAAAACTCAGAAAGTAAATATTTACATGAGGTATTTAAGAATTTAACAAATAAATGCTGACCTAAATTATTTTCAGAATTCTACATACAAAGTGAGAATTTTAATCTCTACTTTTAGTATATTTTTAATAATTATATACAGTTGCAAAGGATTCTATCTCCCACTTATTTCTTTTTTCAACCAATATCAATATATAAAACTTAACTTTACAGACTTGTAAATCAGGAATAAAATCACATAAACAAAAGGACTCCAGAAAAAGCTCCTTGGCTGTAAGGGTCATGACCTACTCATATTTGTACCTGCAGCTGTTAGCATAATGCTTGCACACTAATCACTCAAAACAAAAAACAAGTAGCTGAATTAACTATTTTTTTCATTAGTTAAGAAACAGAAAACTTTCTAGGAATTTTAAATGCTTCTGATAAAAAAAAAGAAGGAAAGAAAAAAACATATAACCAAATATTATAACTGAACTGAGACATTTACAAAAGATCACTAAAATTTTAAGTTATGCTCAAAAATTTTACTACTTTTCAGGGCACCAAAAAACACAAATTTGTTCTACTTGTCCCTTGACACAATGAAAGTTAACTTTTCTTAATTATCCCAAAAAAGACCAGCCTAGGGATTCATCTGACTGCAATGTAATAAACTAAGACAGACAGCCTGGAAGCATTCTTAATGATACACCCAGGTTTTGTCAAAAGTAATTAATGCAGTGCTGACCTGGAACTTAATATGACCCTGAGTTTCTTATAACTAAAGCCAAAGCTATAATCACAAAACAGCAAACCTCTGAAGAAAAGTATAATGGGAGTAAAAGAAGACTTACAGATCCTCGGAGAAACAAAATTGGAATCCCAGTGCCAAACCGTTCTCCTAAGATGGTCACAGCAGATAAGAGCTGGAATGCTTGCGGACCAAAGTTCTGTAACATATCATCCGAGTCTTCAAGGGAAAAGCAGTGATCCAATCTAAATAAAAACAATATGTTAAGAAAGTTTAGTCAAGCCATGTACCTTTAGAAATTAAGAGTTAGTATAATAACTAAATAAGTAAATTGTTAAAAAAAAAAAAAATTCCAGTAAAAAATATTTCAAATGTGCCAACTGCTTCAGAAACTACAAATGAAATTCAACACAGCAAAGAGCATGTGAAGTATGTAGAACATGAAATATAAGCTGTAATACAGCATCACAGCTATGTCATGTTGATGTTTTTCAAACCCTAGCGCCCCAGAACCCAAGTTTCACAGGAGGTACTTCAGCCCAAAAATAGAAGAGAAAAAGGTTCAAGCAGGCAGAAATGTAGGGTTATCGCTTGAAGCGCTTCACTTGATCGATTGTATAAATGCTGGATTTTTGCGTTAGGTTTCGGTGGAAGAAAAAGGGTTATTGCCCTCACTCCCCCAAAAAGTTTTGAACTGAACAAACAAATCTCCTGTGCAATCAATCATTAGTTTAAAATCTAGCCACTGTAAAATATGACCAAAGATGATAAACTGTTCATTTAAGACCATTTAGAAGTTAAATTCCTAAGCCATCCTTCAAGCAGATTTGAAATTATCATTAATACAAATGAAAACTCTTTAGAGCCCATTGAGAACAAAAGAACTTAAGAGAAAATCTAACACGGCTCAACTATCTAATTCAGTTGCTTTCTTTATAATAAGTATCTTTGAAATAACAATAAGAATATAGTCAGTATTCTAGATGTATTTGAGGGAAAAAGGCTATGCTTAGGTTTATTCTCTACAATAACTATTTTAGCAAGATACTTAGCTCATTAATTTTCTTTTCTGCTCTGAGTATTTAAAGTTATCAAATTTCCATAAAATATCACCTATGCTGCAGCATACAAGTTGTAGTGTATATTACTATAATGATCACTAAGCTTTAAAAATGTTTTAATTTCCAGTTTGAGTTTTCCCTAGATTGATGAGTTACTGTAAAACAGTATTTTAAATTTCCAAATGAATGAGAATTTTTCTGCTTGCCGTCTGTTTACTTCTAATTCAGTGGCATTCTGGCCAGAAAATGTAGTGTGTTTGATATCAAGACACTAAAAATTTGAAACAGTCTAACACAGAGGTCAGAAAACTTTTCCTATAAATGGTCAGATAGTCAATAGCTTAGGCTCTGTGAACCATATGAGCTCTGTGTCACAACTACTTAGCTCAACTTTGCAAAACAGTCACAGATAACACATAAACAAAAGTACACGTCTGTTCCAAGAAAACTTTATTTACGAAAACCAGCTGCAAGTGCACTTGGTCCAGGGGCCACAGCTTGCCAACCACTGCTTGGAACTATGGTACCTATGTTTGAGAAGTAGTCTCTAATTCAGTGCTCCCCAGCAATGATGTTGCAAATGGATTATAGCTGTGCTGAAGGCTAATCCCTTCAGACTGTAGGGTTCTGAACACAATCTAGACTCAAGTAGCCTCATGTGCTATACAAGTATTATCAAAAATGTCTGAGACACATTACTCTAACTGCTTAATACAAGCTTCTCTATATACCACAAATTGATAAATCAAACTTACTGTATTGACCATATTACCTACTGCTTCCTACTTTTTTATTTCTTAGCCTACCAAAAACTAAAAATTACATCAACCTCTCCTACTTTGGGGCATAGACTTGGATTATCATGATATTGAATGGTTTGCTTTGGAGAAGAACAGAGATCATTCTGTCATTTTTGAGATTGCAAAGTACTGCATTTTGAACTCTTTCATTGACTATGAGGGCTACTCCATTTCTTCTAAGGGATTCTTGCCCACAGTAGTAGAGGTAAAGGTCATCTGAATTAAATTCGCCCATTCCGGTCCATTTTAGTTCACTGATTCCTAAAATGTCAAAGTTCACTCTTGCCATCTTCTACTTGACCACTTCCAATTTACCTTGACTCATGGACCTAACATTCCAGGTTCCTATGCAACAATGTTCTTTACAGCATTGGACTTTACTTCCATCACCAGTCACAGCCACAACTGAGGGTTGTTTTTGCTTTGGCTCAGCCTCTTCAGTCTTTCTGGAGCTGTTTCTCCACTCTTTTCCAGTAGCATATTGGGCTCTATTGACCTGGGGAGTTCATCTTTCAGTGTCATTATCTTTTGGTCTTTTCATACTGCTCATGGGGCTCTCAAGGCAAGAATACGAAAGTGGTTTGCCATTCCCTTCTCCAGTGGACCACATTTTGTCAGAACTCTCCACCATGACCCATCCGTCTTAGATGGCCCTACACAGCATGGCTCATAGTTGTATTCAGTTAGAGAAGGCTGTGATCCATGTGATAAATCTGGTTAGTTTTCTATGTAATCCAAGTATATACGCCAACCACAAATGCTGAAGAGGTGAAGTTGAATGGTTCTATGAAGACCTATCAGTTCAGTTCAGTTCAGTCGCTCAGTCGTGTCTGACTCTTTGCGACCCCATGAATCGCAGCACACCAGGACGCCCTGTCCATCACCAACTCCCGGAGTTCACTCAGATTCACGTCCATCGAGTCAGTGATGCCATCCAGCCATCTCATCCTCTGTCATCCCCTTCTCCTCCTGCCCCCAATCCCTCCCAGCATCACAGTCTTTTCCAATGAGTCAACTCTTCACATGAGGTGGTCAAGTACTGGAGTTTCAGCTTCAGCATCATTCCTTCCAAAGAACACCCAGGGCTGATCTCCTTCAGAATGGACTGGTTGGATCTCCTTGCAGTCCAAGGGACTCTCAAGAGTCTTCTCCAACACCACAGTTCAAAAGCATCAATTCTTTGGCGCTTAGCCTTCTTCACAGTCCAACTCTCACATCCATACATGACTACTGGAAAAACCATAGCCTTGACTAGATGGACCTTAGTCAGCAAAGTAATGTCTCTGGTTTTGAATATGCTATCTAGGTTGGTCATAACTTTTCTTCCAAGGAGTAAGCGTCTTTTAATTTCATGACTGCAATCACCATCTGCAGTGATTCTGGAGACCCAAAAATAAAGTCTGACACTGTTTCCAGTGTTTCCCCATCTATTTGCCATGAAGTGATGGGATCGGATGCCATGATTTTCGTTTTCTAAATGTTGAGCTTTAAGCCAACTTTTTCACTCTCCTCTTTCACTTTCATCAAGAGGCTTTTTAGTTCCTCTTCACTTTCTGCCATAAGGGTGGTATCACCTGCATATCTGAGGTTATTGAGATTTCTCCCAGCAATCTTGATTCCAGCTTGTGCTTCTTCCAGCCCAGTGTTTCTCATGATGTACTCTGATATAAGTTAAATAAGCAGGGTGACAATATACACCCTTGATGTACTCCTTTTCCTATTTGGAACCAGTCTGTTGTTCCATGTCTAGTTCTAACTGTTGCTTCCTGACCTGCATACAGATTTCTCAAGAGGCAGGTCAGGTGGTCTGGTATTCCCATCTCTTTCAGAATTTCCCACAGTTTATTGTGATCCACACAGTGAAAGGCTTTGGCATAGTCAATAAAGCAGAAGTAGATGTTTTTCTGGAACTCTCTTGCTTTTTCGATGATCCAGTAGATGTTGACAATTTGATCTCTGGTTCCTCTGCCTTTTCTAAAACCAGCTTGAACATCTTGAAGTTCACGGTTCACGTATTGCTGAAGCCTGGCTTGGAGAATTTTGAGCATTACTTTACTAGCATGTGAGATGAGTGCAATTGTGCGGTAGTTTGAGCATTCTTTGGCATTGCCTTTCTTTGGGACTGGATTGAAAACTGACCCTTTCCAGTCCTGTGGCCACTGCTGAGTTTTCCAAATTTGTTGGCATATTGAATGCAGCACTTTCACAGCATCATCTTTTCAGGATTTGAAATAGCTCAACTGGAATTCCATCACCTCCACTATAAGACCTTCTAAAACTAATACCAAAAAAAGATGTCCTTTTCATCACAAGGGACTGGAATGCAAAAGTAGGAAGTCAAGAGATATCTGGAGTAACAGGCAAGTTTGGCCTTGGAGTACAGAATGAAACAGGGCAAAGGCTAATAGAATTTTGCCAAGAGGACGCACTGGTCATAGCAAACACCCTCTTCCAACAACACAAGAGAAGACTCTACACATGGACATCACCAGATAGTCGATGCTGAAATCAGATTGATTATATTCTTCACAGTCGAAGACGGAGAAGCTATATACAGTCAGCAAAAACAACACTGGGAGCTGACCATGGCTCCGATCATGAGCTCCTTAATGTAAAATTCAGACTTTAACTAGTAGGGAAAAGCATTCAAGTATAACTTACATCAAATCCTTTACAATTATACAGTGGACGTGGCAAATAGATTCAAGGGATTAGAGCTGACAGAGTGCCTGAAGAACTATGGACAGAGGTTTGTGATGCTGTATAGGAGGGAGTGATCAAGAACATCCTCAAGAAAAAGAAATGCAAAAGGCAAAATGGTTATCTGAGGAGGCTTTACAAATAGCTGAGAAAAGAAGAGAAGTGAAAAGCATAGGAGAAAAGGAAATATATATACATCTGAATGCAGAGTTCCAAAGAATAGCATAAGCGGGCCTTAGGAAACATCACTACGAACAAAGTTAGGGGAAGTGATGGAATTCCCCCTGAGCTATTTCAAATCCTAAAAGATGATGCTGTGAAAGTGCTGCACTCAATAGGCCAGCAAATTTGGAAAACTCAACAGTGGTCACAGGATGGGAAAAGGTGAGTTTTCATTCCAATCCCAAAGAAAGGAAATGCCAGAGAATGCTCAAACTACTACACAATTGCACTCATCTCACACGCTAGCAAAGTAATGCTCAAAATTCTCCAAACTAGGCTTCAAGAGTACATGAACTGAGAATGTCCAGATATTCAAGCTGGATTTAGAAAATGCAGAGGAACCATAGATCAAATTGCCATCATCCGTTGGACTGCAGAAAAAAACAAGAGAATTCCACCAAAACATCTACTTCTGATTCATTGACTATGCAAAAGCCTTTGACTGTGTGGATCACAACAAACTGGAAAATTCTTAAAGAGATGGGAATACCAGATCACCTGACTTGCCTCCTGAGAAATCTGTATGCTGGTCAAGAAGCAACAGTTAGAACCAGACATGGATCACAGACTGGTTCCAAATTGGAAAAGGAGTACATCAAGGCTGTATATTGTCATCCTGTTTATTTAACTTATATGCAGAGTACATCATGCAAAATGCTGGGCTGGATGAAGCACAGCTGGAATCAAGATTGCTGGCAAAAATATCGATAACCTCAGATATGCAGATGACACCACTCTTATGGCAGAAAGTGAAGAAGAACTCAAGAACCACTTGATTAAAATAAAGAGGAGAGTAAAAAAAGCTGGCTTAAAAAAAAAGAAAAGAAAAAGCTGGCTTAAAACTCAACATTCAAGAAACTAAGATCATGGCATCTGGTCCCATCACTTCATGGCAAACAGATGGGGAAACAGTGGAAACAGTGAGAGACTTTATTTTGGGGGGGGGCTCCAAAATCACTGCCGATGGTGACTGTAGCCATGAAATTAAAAGACACTTGCTCCTTGGAAGAAAAGTTATGACCAACCTAGACAGCATATCAAAAAGCAGAGACATTACTTTGCCAATAAATGTTCATCTAGTCAAAGCTATGATTCTTCCAGTAGTTATATATGGATGTGAGAGTTTGACCATAAGGAAAGCTAAGCACTGAAGAATTGATGGTTTTGAACTGTGGTGCTGGAAAAGACTCTTGAGAGTCCCTTGGACTGTAAGGAGATCAAATCCTAAAGGAAATCAGTCCTGAATATTCACTGGAAGGCCTGATGCTGAAGTTGAAGTTCCAATATTGTAGCCAGCTGTTGCAAAGAACTAACTCACTGGAAAACACCCTGATGCTGGGAAAGATTGAAGGCAGGAGGAGAAGGGGACAACAGAGGATGAGATGGTTGGATGGCATCACCAACTCAATGGACATGATTCTGAGCAAGCTCCGGGAGTTAGTGATGGACAGGGAATCCTGGCATGCTGCAGTTCATGGGGTTGCAAAGAGTCGCACATGACTGAGTGACTGAACTGATCTAAACTAAACTCCTACTTTGATGGTAAATTTGTTGATTTTTTTCCAGTTATTATGTCAGTTGGGTGCTTTACATATTTGTAGGGGTTTTCTTGTTAAAGGTGCCAATAAGAATTTTCAAGGAACTGGTCCATTTCATCTAAATTACTGAATGTATGTGCACTGAATTATTCATAGTGTTTTCTCGTTACCCTTTTAATGTCTGTGAAATTCCTCTTTCATTCCAGATATTGGTAATCTGTCTTTTCTTTTTTTTAGGAGTCTCTATCAATTTTATTGACCTTTTCAAAGAATGAGCTTTTGAGTTCAGTACTTTTCTCAATTGTTTTCCTGTTTTCTATCTCACTGATTTAGTCCCTTATCTTTACTCTTCCCCCCCAGACACACCTTTTTTGTTTCCTTTAAGCTTACTTTACCCCGATTTGCTAGTTTCTTAAGGTAGAAGCTTAATTACTAATTTGAAATCTTTCTTCTATTGTAAGTATTTAATACTCTTATTTTCCATTTCATTATCACTTTAGCTCTATCCCATACATTTTGCATTTTCATTTCATTCAGTTCAAAATATTTCCCAACTTAACTTGTGACTTTCTCTTTGACTAATAGATTATTTAGTAGTGTGTTGCTTAATTTCCAAGTATTTGGAGACTTGCCTCTTATCTTTCTATTGATTTGTAGTTTCATTCTATTTTAGTTAGAAAATATATTCTGTATAAACACAAATCTTTCAAATGTGTTAATACTGGTTTTATGACCCAAACTACAGTCTGTTTTCATGAACATTACACTTGCACCTGAAAAGGATGTGTAGTTCCTATTGACAAATGGTCTATAAAAGTCAATTAGATCTAGATTTCAGACCTGTTAATCCTTACAAACAGCATGAGCCAATTCCTTAAAATCAACCTCTCTCTCTCATTTATTCTCATTCTCTGTGTATATGTGTGAGTATCTGTGTTTACACAAATGTGATGTGTTTCTCTGGAGAACCCTGACAGATACATTCGTAAACTGACTGTTTTATCATCATGTAACATCTTTCTATAACCCTGGTAATATTTTTTCTCCAAAATCTTCATTATCTGACATTAAAAATAACTCCAGCTTTCTTTTGATTCATATTTTCATGGTACATAGTTTTTTATCTCTTTTTTTTTCAATTCTTATTGATTTTTTAATTGGAGTTTAACTGCTTTACAATGTATATATCCTTTTATTTTTCATCAACTTATATAATTATATCTGTAATGAATTTTTTGTGGACTGCATATGGTTGGGTCATATTTTTAAACCAATTCTAACAATTTCTTTAAATGGAGTTTTTAGACCATTTACATTTAATGTAACTATTGATATGTTTAGATTTAGGTATACCATCTTATTGGTTTACCTCTTTACAAAAGTAAACTGTTGTAATACTGCTTGCTTTGTCCTCTTTTTAAATAAATAAATTCATTACTTAGTTTTTTTAAAAAACTGTAATACATATCCCTCAATAAGAAATCCATTTAAAATCATTTGAAAAGGAAAAGAAAGAAACAAAGGAAGATTTTTAGAATGTCCATCTAGAAGAAAAAGGTACCTGGACTTGCAATTATCACAGCAGTTTTCAGTTCCCATAATTCCTACGGAGGCCTTTCGTAGTTGTTTATCTTCAAAATGAGACAAGATGATTCTACCCACGAGAAAATTTAAAATTAAATAAAAGCACAAAAACATATATGTTAAATTCATTGTTGAAAATAATGAGAAATCAACATTAACTGACTCAGCTGGGATCTCATTATTTGGCTTCACTTTACTGAGGCACAAAGAAAGTTGCCTTAAAAATTCAGCACATATATAACACCAGCAAACATTTTCTAAGTATTTCTAATTATTCTGTAAAATATTTTTCTTAAAAGTATCATCTATATATCCTTGTTATTAAACGATATAAAATAAACTACTTACTGTCGCCTACACTTGCTGGAATAAAGATATTTTTCCATCTTCGCCATCATCTTTAATTTGTATAATCGAAACTCTTCATTGCGTATTTCACCAAGGAGGCGCCTGTCAATTAAAAATATCACAGTAATATTAAAATTGTATTAGCAGTTTATTTCATTTTTTTATTACTGCTTAATTTTTGTAACCTAAAATATCCACACCACTAACAAGATAAAGAATATTTCTATCATCTCAGAAAGTTATTGGATCCCTTTCCAGTCAATGCCCCCACAAAAGCTAGGTATTTTTCTGATTTTTATGAAAATTGCCTTTAAAAGAATGTCACCTATGTCCAAATATCAACTGCTTCAATGCCTATTAAAAACTGGTTAACACTCTAAAGTTTTTCATTTTAGCTTATATGCTACTTCCTTTTTTGGCAATCATTCTACTGTTCATGAATTTTTACATTTTTCCAGTAAAAGATTATTCTTAAAGTTATTTTACATGAGAAACTAAGGCATCTAATCTATATAAGGAATACTGAAAACACTCATGATCCAAATATGAGCCTTCACCACTTCAGCTCTTCAGAAAACTTCTCAGCCTTCTAAAAACTTCCCCTTTGTATTATGGGGTTTTACCGGACATCACTGCACATGGAACAACAGACTGGTTTCAAATTGGGAAAGGAGTACATCAAGGCTGTATACTGTCACCCTGCTTATTTAACTTAAATGCAGGGCACATCATGTGAAATGCTGGGCTGGATGAAGCACAGCTGGAATCAAGATTGCCAGGAGAAATATCAATAACCTTATACGCAGATGACACCACCCTTATGGCAGAAAGCAAAGAACTAAAAAAGCCTCTTGATGAAAGTGAAAGAGGAGAGTGAAAAATTTGACTTAAAACTCAACATTTAAAAAACTAAGATCATGGCATCCGGTCCCGTCACTTCATGGCAAACAGATGGGGAAACAGTGGAAACAGTGAGAGACTATTTTGGGGGGGCTCCAAAATCACTACAGATGGTGACTGCAGCCATGAAATTAAAAGACATTTGCTCCTTGGAAGAAAAGCTATGACCAACCTAGACAGGATATTAAAAAGCAGAGACATTCATCACTTTGCCAACAAAGGTCTGTCTAGTCAAAGCTATGGTTTCTCCAGTAGTCATGTATGGATGTGAGAGTTGGACCATAAAGAAAGCTGAGGGCCAAAGAATTGATGCTTTTGAACAGTGGTGTTGGAGAAGACTCTTGAGAGTCCTATGGATAGCAAGGAGATCCAAACAGTCAATCCTAAAGGAAATCAGTCCTGAATACTCACTGGAAGGACTGACGCTGAAGCTGAAACTCCAATACTTTGGCCACCTGATGCAAAGAAGTGACTCTTTGGAAAAGACCCTGATGCTGGGAAAGACTGAAGATGGAAGAAGGGGACGACAGAAAATGAGATGGTAGGACGGTATCACAGACTCGATGGACATGCGTTTGAGTAGGCTCCAGGAGTTGGTGATGGACAGGGAAGCCTGGCGTGCTGCAGTCCATGGGGTCGTAAAGAGTTGGACAAGACTGAGCCACTGAACTGAACTGAATGACCAGACATCAGAAAATTATCAAAATTAAGTTCCTTCCTCAAACTTCTTTCCCCATAATGCTGAATTGATATAAACTTTTAAAAGAACACGAAAGACTTTTTTAAAAAATACTGTTGCTATACCTTATGCTGACTCTCTTAACTTTACTCTTCTATGAAGAAATTCCATGACTATCACATATTAGATGATGAGAATCTCCCAAATAGTCTTTGTATATCTTTCCAAGAATAAATAGAAGTCTGAGTTGAACAGGTTACAAATACTTCAAAAGAAAACAACGCAACCTACAAAATCTAGGTGATAATACTTCTCATCAAAAGGGAACTGACTCACTCATATTTTGACTATACAACCTTCTGACTGATAAAAGTACTGATAGAAGTACAATTCGTAAGGATGATACCAAGAGGGAATCCAGTTAAGAGAGTTCTGGAAAGTCTGAACACACAAATGACCTCTGATTCAAAAACATTCTTATCCTTTGACACCACCAACCACCGTGCCCTTCCACGTAATCTCTCTAAAAAGTCTCTTCCAACAACTGACTCTAGTTCCTAGTTCAGCCATCCAATCTCATTCCTAGCTGCTGGGCTAAAAATTCAGTCCCTATTTTGCAATGATTTGTTTGTTTAAGTCACCTCCTTTTCCTCAGAAAGAGCAAAGGAAGCAAATGCCCACACTCTGAGAACAAGATCCCTTATTTTTGGTTCCAATGACCAATATTTAACACATCAGTTTTGCTAACAAATTGAAGGAAATAAAATAACAAGTTTCTAACAACAAATCAAATGAATATTTGTTCTTCTTCTGGGACCATCAAAATAGTTTAAGTATAATATTCCACAGAATAAAAAGAAGTTGAAAAAGAATAAATATTCTGAAAGCAATACCCTAACTAGAAATCAGTTGAAGCCAGTGGAAGACTTATTAAACTGAGATTAATTTGCAAATTATTCCCTTTAAACAAAGATTACAGTAACTATCTGGGTTTTGACTGTTTCAAATAACGACTAGCAACTGTAGACATCGAGACTTTGCCAACGGTATGGCTTCTACAATAAAAAAAATTTTAGTTGCATATTTACACTGATGACCAGACAAGCTTCTTCTCTTAGTCACAGGATTCTAGCATAAGACAGACTCTAAACATTTCATGAATTACAGTGATCTTTTCATTTGAAAATCAGCTATTCCATTTATTCTAAAACTCTCTTTTCTCTAATAGAAGAGGTTTGTCATAGGATAGCACAGATTTGGGCCTCAACCCTTGCTGAAATATTCTTTTATGCTGATTAACCCTATAGTTTTATTTCCTTTAGTACAGATACAAAGAACAACCTGTCTGTATTAAAAGATTCAAGTATGGGTTTTCTGGCAACACTATTTGATTACTACTCACTGTTAACCTCTGTTAAATTTTAATGAGATAACCATTTAAAATTATCGTTGAGACTCAGATAAACAGAAACTGTATCCACTGATGAACCTGCCAAGCCACAATACAAAACTTAAGTCTTCAGCATCTTTAACACAATGCACAAATAAAATCAGAACTGGTAGGAATCAACTTATGTTTGATATAATCCCAAATGTTTTTAACAACCCCAAATTTAATAGTGGTATGCAAAGCTGTGTTCTACCCCAATTATTTTAAATTAGTTTATAAAAAGCTTTACAAAGACACTAGTGTCAAAAGCACAACAATAAGAAACAAAAGCTACTGACTACTCCTAAAAGGAGAAGCTTAAAATTTATAGCAAATATTCTTACCTAATTAATCCCTATTCTTCTCTCATACCTCAAGTTAACTCATTAGTTCCTCAAGGAAGCCTTACCTGATCTTTATAAATGGGTAAACACACGCCCAATATTACACTGGCTACTCAAGGCGAATTTCCTTCATAGCACATAATAGCTATACCATTACACGTATTTGCATGATCCTTTCCAAAATAACTTTTGGTTATTGAAATTTTCAAACACAAAGAGAGCAGTAAAATGAACCCTGTACCCACAGTTGTATGATTCTGTGATTAAGATCTATCATTCCCATTATATGGTAAACTCTATAAAAAACAGGTACTATTTATATCTGCTTTTATTTACCACTGGATACGCAGCACAGAGCATAATGCTTGGGACACAGTGTTAAAAAAAATTGCTGAGTAATAAATAAAAATAAAAACTGTATTAGATATGCACTCTCACCATTTTAATAAAATGAGCTAATAAGTCCACCACATACATGTTTCTTTTTTTTCCCTATGGGTGAAGGGATAAATTGGTAAATCCTACCACTAAAATTCTGCAAGATGAAGTTTTTCTTTCGACATCAATCTCACAGGACATAAGTGCCAACAAAACGCCTATTTAGTATTTAAGTAGTAAGGCTTTCCTGCCTCTAAACACAAAGCACAATATTTTTCCATGGCAGTCAGTCAGTCCAGAGCAACATGATCACTCACACGAGCAAGGAGAGTGGACATGCTCTCACAGAACAAATGAAACAAAAATGGTATTAGTGCCAAACCGGAATTGACAGCAGTCGTTTGGAATAAGCACCATGGCACCATGAAAAGAAGAAAACAACCAAAATAAATGGATTCTAAAGGAACTATGGCTGAAGACATATCAAAACCTGAGAACTGGAGAGAAAAAACAAATCATCAACAAATGATATTTTGAAAGTGTTCCACAAGATCTACGTTACATTCCCAGTGTAGTGCTGGTTTAGTTAAATCTTCACACTAAAAGAAGTATAGATGAAATTAGTTCATCTCCTCTGGGTGGCAACTCACCACAAATCTTAAGAACGTCTTGGGTTTTCTTTTGGTTTTAAATGCACTTACACATATTAGTTTAAATTTTGAATGTTGCCTCAAATACTTTTGAAGTTTATATGGAAAGAAAGAAATCTGTAAGGGTGAAAGCAATGAATATTTTTACCTATTTAGGTTCATGTCTGCTGGAGCCCAGAGAACGTGACAAGAACTTTGAAGTCCATCTCGGCCAGCTCTACCAATCTCCTGGTAATAGGATTCCATTTCCTTAGGAGCACCGTAATGAATGACTTGGCGAATGTCAGCTTTATTAATGCCCATTCCAAAAGCTACGGTAGCTATGACACACTGAGAATAAATAACAACATAGTTTGACAAACATTTAGCAGAATTAAAACCTTACATGTTTCCCTTTGGTAAGTACAATTAGTTCATTCATTACAGTCCCTGGCATGCTACTGAATTTAATATGAAAGTGAATTTAGAAAGATGGTAACAATAACCCTGTATGCGAGACAGCAAAAGAGACAAAGATGTATAGAACAGTCTTTTGGACTCTACGGGAGAGGGCGAGGGTGGGATGATGTGGGATAATGGCACTGAAACGTGTGAACTATCATATGTGAAACGAATCGCCAGACCAGGTTTGATGCATGATATAGGGTGCTCGGGGCTGGTGCACTGGGATGACCCAGAGGGATGGGATGGGATGGGGAGGGAGGTGGGAGGGGAGTTCAGGATGAGGAACACATGTACACCTGTGGCAGAGTCATGTCAATGTATGGCAAAAACCACTACAACATTGTAAAGAAAATAAATAAATAAATAAATAAAACTGAAAAAAAAAAAAGAAAATGAAAGTGAGTCACTCAGTCGTGTCTGACTCTTTACAACCCCATGGACTGCAGCCCACCAGGCTCCTCCATCCATGGGATTTTCTAGGCAAGAATACTGGAGTGGGTTGCCATTTCCTTCTCCAGAGGGTCTTCCTGACCCAGGGATCAAACCTGGGTCTCCTGCATTGCAGGCAGACTCTTTACGGTCTGAACCACCAGGGAATTTAATACAATTTTGACAAATCACTTACAGCTTAAGAGATTATCTGCCCAATTTACAGATTTAGGACTGGTGACCATCAGATAGGATTTGTTCCCTCTCTACAAAAAGGAGCAAATATCATGGTTCTTCTGAATGCATATAAATATAGGACACAAAAGAGACTCTTAAAATATTTATTATATTAAATGAGCCTTTGGGTTATTCTAAAGTTTTAAGACTGCATCTTAACTTTTCTAGCAGTATTCTAAGGTAGAAAGTCAGGTGTGGGGCATGCTCAGTTGTGTCCGATTCTTTGTGACCCCATGACTGTAGCCCAGCAGGCTTCTCTGTCTATAGAATTCTTCAGGCAATGATCCTGGAGCAGGTAACCATTCCCTCCTCCAGAGGAGCTTCCCAGCCCAGGGGTCGAACCCCGGGTCTCCTGCATTACAGGAGGATTCTTTACCATCTGAGCTACCAGGGAAGCCCTGGTACCTTCTACCCAAAGGTAGAAGGAAGCTGCTCATTAAAGAGATAGAATGAAATATGAATTTCTCTCTGCAAATTTAAAAGGATAAAAGTGGTATAACAGGAATGAATATACAGAGGTGAGATTTACATGACTAGGGGAAATTTTAGGGGAAAATTAGTGATAATTGTCAAAAAAAGCTAAACACATTTCTTGAAAGGTATTAATTAGAATACAAAAAAATGTACAAGTAACTCTAAATATACTACATGTCTTACATATAAAAAGCATTTATAAAGAATACATAAACATAATATTTGAGTATACTGATCTAATCAAAATTATGATATTAATATATTGGGAAAAGAGACACGATGAGAAGGGCAGAAAGGGATGTCAAAGAGCTATGTGTTCACCTTTCATAGTGGGGAATTGAGAGATAATGCCTAAATCTAACAGGCAAATAATAAGTAAACTAAGTAGTAGCAGTACAAGCAAATTATTGCAAGATACAGTGGCAAACACCAAAGGAATAAGCTAAAAAAGCTGAGAGTAGGAAAAAGCAGCAGGAAGGAATGATGGCTTATGCGTTTCATTTTAAGCACCAGAGAACGATTTAGTTTGTTAAACTATGTGTGTGTATAAGTGGTAAATATTAAAGTGCCATTTGAAACAAAAACATGTTAAGATGTACCAAGAGTAGAAAAAAAAGAAAGGAAGGAAGGACAAATAAAGGGAAGTATGAGAAATATGAGAGAAAAATAAACATAGGAATGGATATAATATTAAGAAAAAGCTTTGTGTGAATACAACTAGTCAGTTTTGCTATATTTGAGTAAAAGAGCAATCTAATAATAATTTCAATATTTATTTTTTAAATGTTATTTCTTATTCAATTTTTCCAACTTTATTGATATAACTGAATTATAACATTGTATAAGTTTACCATATATAACATGATTTGATATACATATATATTGTGACATGATCGATAACCTCAGTAAGGTTAATACCTCCATCACCTCACATGATTACTCTGTGCATATGTATGTGTGTCTGTGTGTGTTTGTATGATGAAAATTTTTAAGATCTAATTTTTTCATGATATTGTCTTTAAAAGAGATCAACCTATTCTACAGATATGATTTTCAAAATATCATTATAACCTCTCAGGTGTAAATGAAAATACTTTATCAAATAATTTACTCATAACCTCATCCCAAAAAGGAAAGGAATTCAAGCCATCTTGAAAAGGCAAATAAAATACAAAGGACATAAAATTAAAAGTCAGGATTAAAAGACTGATCACAGACTCAAAACACAAATCTACATCCAAATGTGGTTAGATTTCATCATGAAAAATAGGAAAGAAAAAAATCGTAGTCTTCCTCATGTCTCTGGGAGATGTTTCTATCTAAATAAATAATTAGTAATAATACAACAAGACAGACGAAACCACTGGTCAATTATTGACTCAAAGATCAATTGTTAAGATTTAGTAAGCAGCAGCTAATGAACTTTATCTGATAATTTTCAAGCTTCAGAGATAATAGAATAAACATACAAGCATTTAAGAATTTGGATAAAACCTCTATTCCAGGCAGCTGTTCTTGCCTTTGGAAAGAAGAGGAAGAAAGAGAACAGATGCCTTCAGGCAGATATGCACTGCAGCATGACAATGTACAGTGAGCTGCATATGCAGAGTTCTAGATATATAGGAAATGGATGATCTATTGGACAGAAAATGCAAAACGGAAGTTAAGTTCCTCTCAATTTGAGATGAGGACTATTCCAGGCATATATTGACAGGGGGTGGATATGTTGATAGTGTTGATTTAAACCTACTTACATGTTTGAATTGAAATCCTCCAAAATAATCCGTGTGACACCCACTGAACCAGGATCCTAACCATAAGAATCTCAGCTGCAGCACCTCTTGTGAACTTCATCAATACCTTTCTTCTCTCCTTCAGATCAATCCTACTTAGTGCTCCCAGTCTAATGTTTCTATAATACTATTATCTTGCTCAAAAACAGAGCAGTCTGTCACAGTGGTTTTCAAGTTCTGTTTTGCAGAATTCTGAAGATTCTAAGACAACCCCCAAGACACTGACATGGAGACAGGGACGTTCCTGAACTTGGTTCTCCATCACATCAACTTCAACAAGGCCATTTCTACTTTAATCTGCTTTACCTGTTAGATGGAATGTCATTTAAATAAAAAGTCCTACAGCTTGTCTGGAAAAAATAAGGGAACTTCACACCAACTCCAGCTTGCCTCTCTGCAAGTTTTAAGATCCTCTATAACCTGGCCAACCAACCAATTCAACTCTCTTCCTAAGTCTCCACCAGTTCCTGCCGTTTTACCTGTACTTTGTGTCCCTCCTACTCCATTCTTCCCTTTTCTCCAACCATTGCAAACTGCTCACAGTTCCTTGAACCCAGTATGCTCTCTATCAAAGTGCCTTGCACACGTCAGTCCTTTTCTATAATCAATTCCTTATCCTTCATCACTCCCTAGCTGTGCGTACCTGATGAACTTCTATTCACTTGTTCAGATTCTACTCAAACTGCTTATTCCTGGGTGTACAACTCCATTTGACAATCTACCTTAAAAGCTAGTGTTCCCTCCTCTGTGAACCTAAACACCATTCTATGTCTAGGCTGCCATTTATACTAGCCTGCAACAGTTTTCTTACCTATCTGTCTCCCATATTCTACACTGATTCTATCACAGTGACTGCTTTATGTTCATCAAAACGGTACTCAAATGTATATGCATGAATGAAACACCTGGATGTACACCTAAAATTTTTTAATATACATTGCTATTTTTCCATTTTTGTGCTCATGCTCAGTCATGTGGAACTTGACCCCATGAACTGTAGCCCACCAGGCTCCTCTGTCCATGGAATCTTCCAGGCAACAATACTGGAGTGGATTGCCATTTCCTACTCCAGGGGACCTTCCCAACCCAGGGATCGAACCCGCACCTCTTAAACCTCCTGCTTCGGCAGGGGGATTCTTTACCACTGCAATTTTAAACAAATAATATTTCAGGATTAAATTATGAAGTTCAATTCCAACTCTAACAAAATTTTTGTTTAATTTTTAATATAGTTGACTTACAATGTTTTTTTTACAATGTATTAGTTTCTGCTGTACAGTAAAGTGAATCAGGAATACATATATCCACGCTTTTTTAGATTCCATTCCCATATAGGTCATTACAGAGTACTAAATAGTTACTTGTGCTGTACCACAGGTTCCTATTAGTTCCTATTTTATATATAGTATGTATACCTGAAATTAACAAAACATTGTAAATCAACTATAAGATACACTTTAAAAATGAAAAAAAAATTTATATTAGAAAACAAAAAACATTATCCCTCCCTGGGGAGGTGGGGGCAAGGAAGTTAGGGAACACAAAGAAGATATTCAATAAACTTCATAAATAGCTATTATAGAAATATGTGTTTCCAGTACAGGGAAAAGACAGTAACGATGCTCCATCTTCACACCTGAATTTCATCTCTCATGAACCTATGATGAACTTGTTTCCTTAAGTTAATATTCAGTCCTGCATGGTATGTTCCACAGGCTAAATTCAGTTTTTTAAGTTCAGCTGTAACTTGCTCTGTTATTTTTCTGGAAGGACAATAGATGATAGTTGGACCTTCAAATTCCCAAGCAGAACTAAAGAAAAAGAAGAGCAAAAGGACAAATATATATATATATATGTTTGAGTTTTATGTGATTTAATTTCCCCTTCTTTTTAAATTTTTAATTTAATTTCATTTTTAAGTTTTAATTTACATTTTCCTTTTAGTAAAAGACTGAAAGGAGAAAGCATATAAAAAACAATGACATATTTAACAAAAATCTAAAACATTTTGGACACTCAGATGTGGAAATAAATTATGTTAAACACAAACACCACTGACTTCATTTTTTTGTTCAAATTAAAACCAGAGACAGGTTTATTTATTGATGCAGAAGCCTTGCTAAAAACCAACAAACTAATGGAAATACAATTACCATCCTTTTGAAAATGCAGAACACTAGTTTAATAATTACTCTTCATTTATACAAGAAATGTAATATTTACATAGGAGAATAAAATTTTTACATTATTCTTATCTCTCTTATGATTGTAAAATTGAGTATCTATATATTTACCAAAAAAGCAAGAACTTTCATGTAATAATAAAAGATCATTTATATAGTTCAAAGAAGCATTTATTGGTAATCTTAAGGCTATGTTATAGAAAATAACATGTTAGAAAGTCTATTTTAGAAACCTGCACTTATTAAAAGTTTAAATGATTTCATAGAATATTTAATTCCTCAATATATTCACTTACATAAATACATTTATTTATGCTGACCCAATGAATATAAAAAGAATGTACCACTTAGATTTAGAAAGTTATTTTATTTAATTTTTAATGCACATAACCTGTGACACCATTTTAATTTTAGGAATCTACTTTACAAATATACTTAAAGATCAGCCAAAAGATACATACAAATATTCATGGCAAAACTATGATAATGAAAAATTATCTAAATACTCATGATCATACACATACTATGAAAGTGAATCAAATGTTTAAAAAGTAAGTGTATAAAAACCTTTAAGAAGGACTATGGTAAAAATCATAGAAAACTTAGAAAAATAATGCAGCAATTTTACTCTAAGAGTCTTACTAAATAATCTACCCAAAGTAATTTTTGAGAGTGACCAAAGGGGCTTCCATGTCAAAATTTCATAGTAGATAACTCCATGGAGTGAAGAAAAAAATGCAAATTATCTTTTTAATGTACAAGAATCTCATTTAAAAAAAATATTTTTCAAAGAAGGGTTCTCAGGGTTCTTCCTTGGTCAGCTTGAAGGTTTCTGGGAGGTTGGCAGGACATATTATGGGCTGGCATCTCTTCCTTTCTTTTCCCCTCCCCTAGAGTTGCATTATGCAGAATTCCTTAGAGGACAACTGAGGACATTCTCTGCACACGTCAGGATGAGAAATCCCCTTGACCACAGCAAGAGGAAATTGTGGTCTCAGGGCCCAGTGTTCCTGATCGCATCTTCTCTCAAAGTGTCAACTGAAGACTGTTTGCAGCAGCTCAGCCTGGGGCCCATCTATTTGCCTACCTCACATCCCCTCTGAGATTCCTGGACCCCAGGGAATTTTTATTGGGAGGGTGCAGGGCAGAGGTCCACCTTCTGTGGCTCCTTCCAGCTGGCATTGGGCTCGTGGACCCTACCTAACTGGGGCCACAGAATTCTCATCCTGCCTTGCCGCGGAGCCCCAGGGAGACCTCTGCTGTTGGTCCAGAAGAATCTGTCTCAGGGAGTAGCTAGGATCCCTGCATCACCATCATCTTGACGTGGAACTGCTGCTACCTCAAAGAAATAAACTTAACATACCAGATGCATGGCTTTTGTCAACTGGGAAGACTCAGAGCAGGAGCTCTGATGGATCTTCCCAGCCCAGGGATCGAGCCTGCATCTCTTATGTCTCCTACATTGGCAGGTGGGTTCTTTACTACTAGCGCCACCTGGGAAGCCCAAGGTATAGAGCTATCTTTTTGTCTTTGAAGTATCTAGGCCTAATACAGCTTATTTTCTATCTGGAGGTAGCTGTCTACTTCCAGGATTTATAATGTATTCCATGTATTTAACTTGCTGCTTTGAGATCTGAGCCTTTTTTCTGGGAGACCCTATAACCTTGAGTCCCAAGGAAATTAAGAATTTCAAAAGTGTTCTGATCTGAGGCCTCCATGGAGGGGCTACCTATTAATATATCTGTATACTATAGTACAGGCCCTTCTTTTAGGCATATTTCCCGTAGTTCCTTTCCTAGGGCCTGGGCGAGCAAGTGTGGGCTCTCTCAAAACCCCTAAGGCAACACTGTCCAGGTATATTGAGTCAGTGATGCCATCCAACCATCTCATTCTCTGTTGTCCCCTTCTCCTGCCTTCAATCTTGCCCAGCATCAGGGTCTTTTCTAATGAGTTAGCTCTTCGCATCAGGTGGCCAAAGTACTGGAGCCTCAGCTTCAGCATCAGTCCTTCCAATGAGTATTAAGGATTGATTTCCTTTAGGATGGACTGGTTGGATCTCCTTGATCAGTCCAAGGGACTCTCAAGAGTCTTTGCCAACACCATAGTTCAAAAGCATCAATTCTTTGCCACTCAGCCTTCTTTATGGTCCAACTCTCATATCCATACATGACTACTGGAAAAACCATAGCTTTGACTATACAGACCTTTGATGGTAAAGTAATGTCTCTGCTTTTTAATATGCTGTCTAGGTTATTCATAGCTTTTCTTCCAAGGAGCAAGTGACTTTTGATTTCATGACTGCAGTCACCATCTGCAGTGATTTTGGAGCCCAAGAAAATAAAGTCTGACACTGTTTCCATTGTTCCCCCATTTATTTGCCATGAAGTGATGGGACCAGATGCCATGATCTTCGTCTTCTGAATGTTGAGCTTTAAGCCACCTTTTTCACTTTCCTCTTTCATTTTCATCAAGAGGCTCTTTAGTTCTTCTTCACTTTCTGCAGTAAGGGTTGTATCATCTGCATATCTGAGGTTATTGATATTTCTCCCAGAAATCTTGATTCCAGCTTGTGCTTCATCCAGTCTGGCATTTCACATGATGTACTCTGCATGTAAGTTAAATAAGCAGGGTGATAATATACAGCCTTGATGTACTCCTTTCCCAATTTGGAACCAGTCTGTTGTTTCATGTCTGGTTCTAACTGTTGCTTCCTGACCTGCATACAGATTTTTCAGAAGGCAGGTCAGGTGGTCTGGTATTCCTATCTCTTGAAGAATTTTCCACAGTTTGTTGTGATCCACATAGTCAAAAGCTTTGGCGTACTCTTTAAAGCAGAAGTACATGTTTTGCTGGAACTCTCCTGCTTTTTCTATGATCCAACAGATGCTGGCAATTTGATCTCTGCTTTCTCTGCCTTTTCTAAATCCAGTTTGAATATCTCGAAGTTCTCCGTACACATTTAGTTGAAGCTTCGCTTGGAGAATTTTGAGCATTTCTTTGCTACCATGTGAGATGATAAGACCAAACACTGTTCAAACTGGCAAGTGTGATTCTAGTGAAGTAACAGGTGTGAGGCTTTTCACTGACACCTGTCACTATGCAGCTTTTAGAGAAAAAAGGTCCAGAGTAAGAAGTCAGGCCAGAGTATCACGCTTCTGTATCAATTAAAAAATCGATCTTCTTTCTGCCACATCAGAGATGACCCGGGGCTCCTTGATGGAGATAGACATTTCAGGGTGGGTGTGGGGGAAGCTGCCGGGACACCTCAGGAGCCCAGCATGGTCATCTCAGAAGCAGGAGTCCCTCTTCCTCTTTAGGACCAAGAGTAGTCCCATCTCCAATCATCAGTCTGTCTACAGACTAGGCATGGCCTGGGAGGCTCCTTCCAGCATTCATGGGCCCAGTGGTCAGTTGACTTGCCTTCGAAGCATTCCCCCTCTGGTCTTACCTCTGGACTGATGTTGGCACCTGCTGTCCCCTCTCGGTGGCCCTGAAGTTGCAAAGCGTGTCTGATAGCAACTGTTATCAGCTGAGCTTGTTCTTTCCTTATCCTCAGCTTGATTTTTTTACCCCAAAAGCCACCTCTAGCAGGTGGGGCATCAGTGTTTGTGCCCTGATTGTAACATTTGAAGTTTCGTCTAATGTCATAGGGGCGAACTGAATGATAAAAGGTAGTCCCAGTAGGGACTGACCCTCAGGAGTGGAGGTGTCTATGTTAGTAAACATTCTAAAAGCCTCCACAAGTTGTCCCCAAAAGAGGGCTGGATTTTCTTCTTTCTCTTGGGTCACTTCCTTGACCCTTTCATAGCTGACTGGTTTTCTAATACACTGCTGAATCATGTGGTTCCTGGCCCTCATGCCCACCAGGAAATTATCATCCCAAGCAGGATTCTGCATCCCCACTGTATCATAAACACTAGGTTGGGCCCCAGCAAGCTGCTCAGTGTGCCCCAAGGCTGCCGTCCAAACCCTCTGCTTCTCCTCGCAGGTAGTGAGTATTAGTTGGACGTCCTTCCAGGCTAAATCAAGTTAGGGCCTAAAATCGTTCAGTAAACCTACTAGGGTTTTCAGAAAACTGGCCCAGTCTTTGTTTGCACTCTGCTGAATCAGTTAAAGAGAAGGGCATGCCCACTCTGACCGTGTTTTGCCATATGCCACTTTCCTGGGAAGACACATTCTCCCTGATCCTGGGTGACTGGAAGTCCCACCTATGAGATACCTCAGTGGCGAGATTAGCTTTTTCATCCTGGGGTCACTTCAGTTCAGTTCAGTCGCTCAGTCATGTCTGACTCTTTGTGACCCCACGGATGGCAGCATTCCAGGCCTTGACTCACCTTGACTTACAGATGAGAAACTGCTTCAGATCCTCCAGGATGCTTCCTGTTTTTCGTCCAACTTCTAAATACAAGTTTGGTCGATCAAAACCAGTACAGGTTATCTGAGGATCCTTCAGTTTTAAGCAACGTACAATGTCTTCTCGAATTGAAGAACCTGCCGTAGCAGTCACTGCAACAATTGGAACCTGAAATAAGTAAAAGCGATTTTTAACAAAGGAGAGAGGTCGTTAATTCCCAACATTTCTACTGCCTTCTTAGAAAGACAGTGGAAGACAATTACAGGAAGAATAGAGAACAGTGATAAAAATGAAACTTTAAAATTATTCTTTCAAAGAAGAAGAAAAACACTTTCTTCTTACTTGTTTCTCAGCCTTCTAAGAAATCATTCAAACACAAAACTCATAAGATTTATAAATGCAATTCCTATCTTAAGTTAAATCCACTTATTAGCTATCTACCTCTCCATTTATTATTTATACATTTATAACAGTGCTGGAACAAATGAGAGGTAAGTTATGTCTTATCTTTGATAATCTATAATTCACAAATTATAAACCCTGCACTCACTGAAAATTTAGCCACACAAAGCCCAACTATGGCTCTTTTTTTACTCCTATACTAAATACATTGGTAAATGGCTTTTCCGATCTAAAATAACAGCTCTCAATTACCTGGATAACCTCTCAACAGTTTTAAATGGTTAATTGTGGCATACAATATAAAAGAAAAATGCAGAAAATAAGACATCTAGTATTAACTGATTCCTTGAGCAACCAAGTCATGTTCTATTTTTAGTACAGTAGACTTCTAGATTTAATTTTTTGATCACTATTATCATCGGGAGTATTAATCAACTATGCAATCATCTCATAATCAGAAAAATTGTTCCTATATAATTAGCTGCTTGATATCCAAAATTACAACTTTCTGAATACATTTTGGCTTATTATAAAATATGGTAAATAATATGCTCATAACACAGCTCTTCAGATGCAATACATTTGCCCTGCAAATCAGTTGAAGCAATTACTGTACATAAGTGAAAATTTAAGTGCAATTTGTAAAAAATCAAATACAGAATTTAAAAAAGATACAATTTATTAAAAACTGTAAACTATTTTTATAATCAATATAGCTACTGAATTGAAAACTATCTCAAAGTTCATGCAAAGAAAAATCAATTAAGTCTGGGAGCAGTTTTTTAATAGAAAAAGAATGATACCAAAATCAATGTGACCAGTTAACTGACATTTTGATATTCTCTATCCTTAAATTCTGTGAAATTATTAAAAAACACCCCAATCAACTTAATTGATTTTTGGCTTACAATCAGACTGTTCTTTGAATTTAGAGAGCATCTGCCTAATAACATATAGGATAGGACATGAACATTCTCACCTTACCACAATGAAGCATTTCCATCAATTTAACTGCTACTCAAACAATTTATAAATGGACTAAAAAAATGCTTGATATTTAACTGCATATACAGATAAAATTAGAGATACAAAGGGAACATTTCATGGAAAGATGGGCACAATAAAGGAAAGAAATGGTATGGATCTAACAGAAGCAGAAGATATTAAGAAGAGGTGGCAAGAATACACAGAACTGTACAAAAAAGATCTTCACAACCCAGATCATCACGATGGTGTGATTCACCTAGAGCCAGACATCCTGGAATGTGAAGTCAAGTGGGCCTTAGAAAGTATCACTACAAACAGAGCTGGTGGAGGTGATGGAATTCCAGTTGAGCTATTTCAAATCCTGAAAGATGATGCTGTGAAAGTGCTGCACTCAATATGCCAACAAATTTGGAAAACTCAGCAGTGGCCACAGGACTGGAAAAGGTCAGTTTTCATTCCAATCCCAAAGAAAGGCAATGCCAAAGAATGCTCAAACTACCGCACAATTGCACTCATCTCACACACTAGTAAAGTAATGCTTAAAATTCTCCAAGCCAGGCTTCAGCAATACGTGAACCGTGAACTTCCAGATGTTCAAGCTGGTTTTAGAAAAGGCAGAGGAACCAGAGATCAAATTGCCAACATCTACTGGATCATCGAAAAAGCAAGAGAGTTCCAGAAAAACATCTACTTCTGCTTTATTGACTATGCCAAAGCCTTTGACTGTGTGGATCACAAGAAACTGTAGAAAATTCTTCAAGAGATGGGAATACCAGACCACCTAACCTGCCTCTTGAGAAACCCATATGCAGGTCAGGAAGCAACAGTTAGAACTAGACATGGAACAACAGACTGTTTCCAAATAGGAAAAGGAGTACATCAAGGGTGTATATTGTGACCCTGCTTATTTAACTTATATGCAGAATACATCATGAGAAACGCTGGGCTGGAGGAAGCACAAGCTGGAATCAAGATTGCCAGGAGAAATATCAGTAACCTCAGAGATGCAGAAGACACCACCCTTATGGCAGAAAGTAACTAAAGAGCCTCTTGATGAAAGTCAAAGAGGAGAGTGAAAAAGGTGGCTTAAAGCTCAACATTCAAAAAACGAAGATCATGGCATCTGGCCCCATCACTTCATGGGAAATAGATGGGGAACCAGTGGAAACAGTGGCTGACTTTATTTTTTTGGGCTCCAAAATCACTGCAGATGGTGATTGCAGCCATGAAATTAAAAGATGCTTACTCCTTGGAAGAAAAGTTATGACTGATCTAGAAAGCATATTAAAAAGCAGAGATGTTACTTTGCCAGCAAAGGTCCATCAGGTCAAGGCTATGGTTTTTCCAGTAGTCATGTATGGATGTGAGAGTTGGACTATGAAGAAAGCTGAGCACCAAAGAATTGATGCTTTCAAACTGTGGTGTTGGAGAAGACTCTTGAGAGTCCCTTGGACTGCAAGGAGATCCAACCAGTCCATTCTGAAGGAGATCAGCCCTGGGTGTTCTTTGGAAGGAATGATGCTAAAGCTGAAACTCCAGTACTTTGGCCACCTCATGCAAAGAGTTGACTCACTGGGAAAGACTCTGATGCTGGGAGGGATTGGGGGCAGGAGGAGAAGGGGACGACAGAGGATGAGATGGCTGGATGGCATCACTGACTTGATGGCCGTGAGTCTGAGTGAACTCCGGGAGTTGGTGATGGACAGGGAGTCCTGGCGTGCTGTGATTCATGGGGTCGCAAAGAATCGGACACAACTGAGCGACTGAACTGAACTGAACATATAAAGACAGATGTTTTCAGGATGGCTACTATAAGAAAAGAGGGTCTCGTTTGTTTCTATGCAGTATCATGTAAGAGTAGAAAAGCAACGCCTTTGTGAAAAAAAGGAAATAAGCATGAACCTGACACATTTTGAAGAAGTCAGTAGAAAAATCAGGCAAAATAGCAGCACAGTAGTATAAAACTCTGGCTTAGAAACAGCGGCCTCAGTTCAAAGCCAGCTTTCGCCACTAATGAGATGTGAGATTTTGAGCTGCTTATTTTAGATATATTGGCTGCACTGTACAACGATCGAACCCATGCCCCCCGAAGTGGAAGTGCAGAGTCTTAACCACTGAATTGCCTGGGAATTCCCATGAGCTATTTACTTCACATTCTAAACTTTGGTTTCCTCATCTATAACACGGCTACAATAACAGCAACAACCTCAGAAAGTCACTGTGAAGAGCGAATGGGATAAAAGCTCTGCTATGCCGAATATAACGGCACAGTACACAGAAAGCACGTGAGAAGCGTCAGCTATTACTGATATTATTAAGGCAACATCTGAAAAGAATTCTATACAAGAACTCCAGAGACACGGCCACTTCTCTCAGATTTGCCATTCACTTTGGGAAGAGCGAACTTCTCTCGGCCTCTGTTTTTTCATCAAAATATGAGATGGAGAGGGCTACTGGATGTTAACCTCTCTTCTAACTTAAAAATTCCCACTTTGCCACGAGGAACTCCTTATTCTAGTGACCAGCTAACAGAGAAAATCACTATAAATGATTCATTCCTTTGCCGATATCCTAGAAAGTCACAGTTAAGAATGTTGCTTCTGTAACTTAGAAAACACAGTAAAATAATGGAATGCATTAAATTTAAAGGAACAATGTTTACTTTCACTTCAGAAATGAACAGAATATTTTTGCTTAGAAAGCCTGGTGCTTTATGATATTTAAAAGACGTAAACTAGGGTAAAGCTTAGAAATAACACTCAGGTTGGCTAGGAGAACAGTGTGTTCATACATCCTGGTTTACTAGGAAGCTCTCAGTTTATCTGGTCATCACAGCATGGTTCTTTTTTTTTAATTGGAGGCTAATTACTTTACAACATTGTAGTGGTTTTTGCCATACATTGACATGAATCAGCCATGTGTGTACATGTGTCCACCATCCTGAACCTCCCTCCCCATCCCATCCCTCTGGGTCATCCCAGTGCACCAGCTTTGAGTGCCCTGTTTCAAGCATCAAACTTGGACTAGTGATCTACTTCACATATGGTAATATACATGTTTCAATGCTATTCTCTCAAATCATCTCACCTTTGCCTTCTCCCATAGAGTCCAAAGTCTGTTCTTTATATTACAGCATAGTTCTTAATAGTTTCAACCTTTTAATTTTTAAAAGCAAACTGGTATGGTTGATAAATTACCTTGTCACTCAGTTTTATCAAGTGCACAACTCATGAAACTTGTTCATTAAATTGGCAAATCTTGGTTTCTTTGGTAATAAATACAAAGTTTTGGTGAAAAAAGCAATAAAATGTAAATTAATATTGTGACTATAAATCTAGGAATGCCTTAGACATATACTTCAATGGTGCTACCACTACAAATTCCAAGAACTGTTACCATTCCATTTGCCTCTGAATTTGGATGGTGCTGCTCCTGCTGCTGCTGCTGCTAAGTTGCTTCAGTCGTGTCTGACTCTGTGCGACCCTATAGACGGCAGCCCACCAGGCTGCACTGTCCCTGGGATTCTCCAGGCAAGAACACTGGAGTGGGTTGCCATTTCCTTCTCCAACGCATGAAAGTGAAAAGTGAAAGTGAGGTCGCTCAGTCGTGTCCAACTCTTAGCAACCGCGTGGACTGCAGCCTTCCAGGCTCCTCGTCCATGGGAGTTTCCAGGCATGAGTACTGGAGTGGGGTGGCACTGCCTTCTCCATTGGGTGGTGCAGTTAATCTATATACTCCATAATATGCTTCATTCATTCATTCACTCACTTACTCCAAATAGTTACTGTCTACAATGTGCTGATCTTTGTAAAAGGGCTGGGAGGAATGTAATGGAAAGATCCAAAATGTCTCATTTCTTACAGTTCCTCTTACTCGAATTTTATAGAACTTTAAGGATGATGTAAAGCTTTCCAGGGCTTCCCTGGTGGCTCAGCAGTAAAGAATCCACCTGTACTGCAGGAGACACAGGTTTGATCCTTGTGTAGGGAAGATCCCCTGGAGAAAGAAATGGCTACCCACTTCAGTATTCTTGCCTGGAAAATTCCATGGACAGAGGAGCCTGGTGGGCTACAGTTCATGGGGTCGCAAAGAATCACACACAGCTGAGCAAATCAACAACAACAACAAAGCTTTCAACAACAAATTTGTTCTTTGGAGACTCATTTTGTCAGATTCTCTCCAAATGGGAATAAGTCAGTGATTTTTTTTGCTATTTTTGAACTTATTAAAATAGTTCAGTGTGAAGCACTGGTGACAGTCAGCTGTAACTGCGATTAGAAGGAAAAAATCACTGAGAACAGTGAGGAAAATGAGAGCCCTACAGCCACCAGGGGGCATTTCTCACCACTAGCTAACAAAGAGATTTCATGAAAACACCAGGGAAAAAGTTTTCTCAGCCACTGCCTGTCGAACATCCTGGGCTCAGTGAATCATCCCAAGAAATGAAAAGAATCCAATGGCGTCCACAGCCTGACACAATAAAAGACTAATTCAATATCGAGAAGCATTTCCAAACTGCATAAAACACTTAAAACTCCTCTAACACAATCCCTCTAGAATCAAAGGGCCAGGAAAGGATTACAGACAGCAATCTTCCTAATTTCCAAAAGCTTACTTTAAACCATTCTACATTAATGAAAAGCAGTCCTCAAGGAACCTGAGCCTACTGGATTTCACCATATCAATCTTCTTTTTCTATTAGTATTACGGGGACTATTAACACGACTAATCTTTCTATATTATTCATACTGTTCCACGCACTTCATTTGGTACTACTGCTTCTTCCACTTTTATGGGTAATTCTGAATCTAAACTCCTTTACTGGACTCTGTGCTACTTCAGGGCAGAAACGGTTTTAAACTTCTTTCAAGTCATTTACTCTGGAAGCCCATATAGTATCCCACTGTGCAGCACTGCCCAGCTCTAGCACTCACTGTCTGTGCGGTAAAGTTACTTCTCAGGGTCTCAGCTTTCTCATCAGAATTCACTTATTCATTTACCCAATTATTTATGGAAAACTCACTATGTGACAGGCACTGTTGTAGATTTTATCAACTAAACCAGCAAAAATCCCTCCTCACAAAGAATATTCTGGTAGGAACCCATAGGCAATAGACAAAATATATTAAAGTACGTTAACACTACTAAGTGTCATTTAAAAAACAGCAAAGGAATATGAGAAATGCTGAGAGTTGTGGGAAGGGGGTTAATTTGAAAATCTGACTACAGTGGACAGGAGGCCTAAATGAAAAAGTACTCTTTCAGCAAAGACTTGAGAGAAGTAAAAGATACACCACGTTGTAAAAAAATCTTTCCCCTGCTTAAAAATCAACGATTTGCCCTTTCATAAAAACATTTTCAGATTTTTGGCCATTCCCCAATCCTGGACCCTCCCTTGCTAAGCAAGTCATTTCAAGACATTGTACTTGGCAAAGCTTACCTGTGGGAGTACTGCCTTTAGGGAACGCAAAGCCCTGAATGAACTTCTAAAATCATGTCCCCACTCAGAAATACAGTGAGCCTCATCCACAGCAATAAGTGTGATACCTATCAAAAAAGAAAAATATGTAAATGGAGAAGATAAAGCTCAAAAAAGTAACAAACTCATCTAAAGTTTTACCACCAATTTCACTTTGAATATGTAAATATAACAGAAAGGAGAAAAATAATTCTAAGTATTGAGTCATATAAAAATATAAGCATAAATAATAGCAGATAACACCAAAAACTGGGCTTCCCAGGTGGTGCCAGTGGTAAAGAACAAATAGACCAATGCAAGAGACCTAAGAAACGGAGGTTTGATCCCTGGGTCAGGAAGATCCCCTTCAGGAGGAAATGGCAACACACCCCAGTATTCTTGTCTGGAGAATCCCATGGTCAAAGGGGCCTCGAGGGCTACAGTCCATGGGGTCACGAAGAGTCAGACACGACTGAAGTAACTTAGCATGTACACCAAAAATTATTACTGAGAATAAGCAAAGGGAGATATATGGATAAAAGGCAGACGGATAAAAGAAAGAAATATTTAATATCTATTTTTCAAATAATATATTTATTCAATTTTGGTTTTCATCATTATTTCTCAGAGAAATTAATTACTACTATTCTGTCCTCAAAGCTATCACTCGTCTGCAATGACAATACCTTAAAAAGAAGAGCTGTTCTAATTCTCATTCATAATACTTTTAATTTTATCTCATGGATTAGCTATCCAAAGAGAAAAAGTCAGCATATTTCTACTGAGATTACATTCATCACTGTCTATGAATGATCACTACAGAATTCCTCTGAAATGCCAGTTCTAAAAGACAGGATGACATCCACAGTTTCTAATATAAAAAGGGAAGGGAAGAATTATATCTCATTTTGTACAAAGTAGGTAAGAAGGAAGGCAAACTGTTCCTTCTTCACCTAGCAACCCCTTTGCTCAGCCCCCACCCTCACCCCTACACTGAATCAGAATCAATAATGTATAGTAATGTCTCTCAGAAAAGGGCTTTACTATATAACCATCCATGAAAATGTCCTCAGATATTGCAAAGTAATGACAGCAGAGCTTTTGCCCTTGATTACCAAATTAATATTTAAGAAAAAAAATAATTTTTCCCTTCAGTGGGGATGATCACAACTTAATGTTTATCTGCATATTTATGTTTTGCCACTGTGTGTTAGCTGCTCAGTTGTGTCCAACTCTTTGCAACCCCATGGACTGTAGCTCACCAGGCTCCTCTGTCCATGGAATTCTCCAGGCAAGAATACTGGAGTGAATTGTGATTCCCTCCTCCAGGGGATCTTCCTGGCCCAGGGGAAGTTTTGCCACTGGGGCCTATTTAAAAACATAAGTCAGACTACCTAGATCCATAACTTGGCTTACCATTTATATTACTTTAAGCATGTTACTTAAGCTTTCAAGTGTCAGCTTCTCATAAGTATAAGGTAGATAATAAAAGTAGCTAACATTTTTTTAGTTACTCTGAAGACTAAGATCATTCACATAAAATGCTAAGATAGGGGCTGGCATTAAAAGACTGCTCAATTTTAAAATATATATATTATTATTATAGTTATTGTGCTAGTCACTCAGTCATGTCCAACTCTCTGCAAACCCATGGACTGTAGCCCACCAGGTTTCTCTGTCCATGGGGTTCTTCAGACAAGAACACTGGAGTGCGTTGTCATGTTCTTCTCCAGGGGATCTTCCCGACCCAGGAATCAAACCTGTGTCTCTTCTGTCTCCTGCATTGGCAGGCAAGTTCTTTAACACTAGCGCCAGCTGGGGAAATGCATACTATGTTCCAGACACTTTCCTAGGAATAATATAGTAAAATGCAATTCATGATCTTGAGGAGCTCACATTTCTAAAGGAAGAGACAGAGAAACATGCATATAACTGCAATTCATTGAGATTACCGATTACAACAGAGTTGGAGAAGAAAAAGAAGGAAAGAAAAAAAGAAAACCCTGCTAAATCTGACAAATCCAGGTTGATTCACATCAAAATTCTATTAACTGATGAGTGGGAAAAATTCAACATTACCACTATACTTATTTGGCTTTAGAAGCTATATGACCCAGATTTTAAATTAAATAGGTTAAAACAAAGAATGACAGCTCCTTCATTTTAAAACCCTCCTTAAAATCACAGGTTTGATTAACTAGCTTTTGCACTTCCCCGGTGGCTCAGTGGTAAAGAATCCACCCGCAATGGAGGAGACGTGGAAGATTTGGGTTCGCTGCCTGGGTCAGGAAGATCCCCTGGAGGAGGAAATGGCAACTCACTCCAGTATTCTTGCCTGTGAAATCCCATGGACAGATTAGTCTGGTAGGCAGGGATAGGAAAAGACTCAGACAGAACTGAGCAACTAAAACAACAACTACTATTTTTTAATGGAGTTAAACTTTGTCCCTCACAACCAGCTGATGCAAGCTTCTGCCAACTTTCCCATTAAATGTGCGAGTCCAGGTGTCTGCCCAGGTCCAGGATATATTTCATTTTGGCACACCAGTCATTAAAGCCTTATTCCCAAATTTACAAGACAATTACAGGTACGTTTGCCGTTAAGGTATCTCTATATAAAATTCTGCTTGCTGCTTTTGTTAAAAAACCCACACTACTTAAATAATAACATTTCATAAAAATCATAAATCAGAATAGCTAAATGTCAAAACTACTGTACAAATGAAATTCTGAGTATATTCACTGCTGTAAGCATTGTAAAATTAAAGTTAAATAAAAATACTTCAGAGAATTTATCCTATTTTGTTCAACATTGACAGCCACCCAAAAAGAGCATTTTCATCCATCTTATGCAGATACTCAGCTCTAATAATTGCAGTGTTGATAATTTATTCCTTTACAAAAAATTAAAATAGAGAATCAGAACAACCTATCAAGAGGCTCTAAGTAAATATTGGATTAAATCCTTCACAGAAACAAAGCAAATGTTAAAATGGAACAAAACATATCCAGACCACTAGGTACATAGACCCTAACTTTTGCAATAAAACCATGGAGTTTATATACCTAGAGTTGTTGATTTTAATCTGAATTGAAATAGTCACAAGAACTTTATACAACCTAATAGGATACACACTAAATTTGTTTTAAAGGCAAAAATATAACACGCCAATAAGGGAGTTTAACAGCTGATGGTTGCCCTTTTTGATAATATATTTAATCAAATGCTAATTTCTGTCCTCATTCTTTTGTTGATACTTAACACATATTAAAGGAGAAGGCAATGACACCCCACTCCAGTACTCTTGCCTGGAGAATCCCATGGACGGAGGAGCCTGGTGGGCTGCAGTCCATGGGGTCGCTGAGGGTAGGACATGACTGAGCGACTTCACTTTCACTTTTCACTTTCATGCATTGGAGAAGGAAATGGCAACTCACTCCAGTGTTCTTGCCTGGAGAATCCCAGGGACTGGGGAGCCTGGTGGGCTGCCATCTATGGGGTCACATAGAGTCGGAGACGACTGAAGTGACTTAGCAGCAGCAGCAGCAACACATATTAAAAGATAAATACTTGTTTTCATTATATTATGAGAATAACTGTTAAATGCTTTCCCAGAGTTATCTGCAAATAACCATTAAATGAGACACCACAATGTTTAAAAAAACTTTATGTGCTAGGAATTATCTTAACAAATAAATATAAAGTGCGATCATATTACATTAGAAAGCAAAGACTGTCTCATTTAACTTAATGTTTGAAACATGAACAACTGCAATAGAATCTGTGATTGTAGCTCTTAGATAGCTGAGCTTGACCATCAAGAAGGGAAAAAACAAGTCAAAATGTTTTTAGCACACACATCAAAGACAATACCAGCTTTTGACTAATTTTTTATTTACATTTTCTAAGAAATAGGCTATGACATATTATGTAATTTTTAAAATTAATCGTACTCACTGACAACAAATAGTCAAAGGTACTGTGGTCTCCAACCTGAAAATCACACATCAGAATCACCAGTGAAAAGACTACAGCTGCCACAACCTCACAGCAGGTGCATTAAATCACAATTTTCAAGGTTGGAGGATCTGAAATTTTCTAAAGTTGATTCTAATGAACAATAAGAGGAGAGAACCACTACATTGATTAAGATTCAGAATACCGAAAAAAGGAAATTATAATATCATAGAATCCAAGATTCAACATTTATTCAATAACATATTTAAATGCCTACTATGTGCCAGCAACATACTGCTACTGCTAGTGTCAAGTCGCATCAGTCGTGCCTGACTCTGTGCGACCCCATAGATGGCAGCCTACCAGGCTCCTCTGTCCCTGGGATTCTCCAGGCAAGAACACTGGAGTGGGTTGCCATTTCCTTCTCCAATGCATGAGAATGAAAAGTGAAAGTGAAGTTGCTCAGTTGTGTCTGACTCTTCGTGACCCCATGGACTGCAGCCCACCAGGCTCCTCCGTCCATGGGATTTTCCAGGCAAGAGTACTGGAGTAGGATGCCATTTAAGGAAATATAAATAAATAAGAAGAGCATTTTCCCCTAAAAAATTTATAGTCCAGTAGAAGAAAAGAGGTATACAAACAGGCAATTATAATCCAGGAGCTTAATTTCTAGGGCAAAAGGAATTGTGGGACAGGACAGGAGAGGCCGAGATTTCCTGGATCCATCCACAAGTTTAAAGAATATCTCACTTTAACAAGTACTTATAAAGATTCTATCATCCCACTTACCAATATTAGCCTCAAGCTGCTGAAGCAGGTTCAAGTTACCTGAACAGAATTCTGGAGTTAGGTATACAATCCGGTATTTGCCTCTGTAAAACAAAGAAATAGGAAATGTAAAAACAATCACCCAATGAATATAACTGAAAACCATAACACAGTATAATTTTTTAAAATAATGCATTACACCACTTAATAAAAACAAAATGCATATTATATGTGTGGACATATGCACATATATTTGTTCTCTGATTTCATTTCAATTCATCAAAACAAACATGGCAACACCAGTCAGAAAGTACTCAGTATAAGGTGCCATTAGAAGCAGGTTCTGATTTCCAGCAGTCTAGCCCCCACATCACAGCGCCTGAGTTAACTGATCAAGCCTACAGTAAAGCTTCTATACGTTAGCAATCCACCTACATGCCACCTTCCTTGGAGAATGACAACCCCATTACCCTACACAATTGATCCCATCTCCACAATTAAACCCGCAGCACCCACGTTCCTCCTGTATATTCTGCTCTATTGCCCACATCTTCTTGGGCCAGTGATGAAAAGCATACTAAGGTCAAGTTAGTCAGTCTCCGTCCTAGAATTTGGGGGTCTAACCAAGTAACAACCAGTCAGTCTCCAAGCAGCAAGATCTGTAACATGTAAATGAAAAATACCTGCAATCTATTTTGTGACTAGAAAAGCACAGAATGCTTCTGAGAGAAAGCAAGAGGAAGACACACAGAGAATTTAGATTAAAAAAAAAATGCCCTATTGTATTTTCAATACTGATTCCAGTCTCTTCCTGAGGGCTGGCTAATTTCTTTTCATAGGAACCCACAAGCCATTCCTGTATCCTTACTATAAAATTTCATATTTGTTTAAACTAATTTGACTTATTTCTATTCTGTGCAGACTGAATCCTAATTAAGACAATGTTTGCAATGAAGGTTAGGGCTAGGGCAAAATAGGTACAGAGTCTCTTTTCCATTCTACCAAATGAAGACGTAAATCAAATTAAATAAAATGAAATAATATTCTTTATGAAACCACTTCAAAATATTTAATCTACTGTGTGCTAGGCATGGTGCTTTCACTAAGAATGGGTAGAAAACAACTAAGAAAAAAAGTTATGCTTTTCATATCATTAAAAATTAACTCAGTAGTCTAATTAACACAGGGAACTGTATAACTAGTTCTGATGCCAGAACCATCTCTGTTTGAATCTCAGTTCTACTTCTTACAAGCTAAGTAATCTTAGGCAAGTATTTAACTTCAATGTGCATCAGTTCTTCAGGGTAAAACAGTGATAAGAACTATAAAGATAGGTGACTCTTTAGATATCTAGATTCAAAGTAAACCTAATCAAATCCCAATTGGCACTTTAGTTAAAAAGGTGATATTGAAATACAAAGGAGCTAGAATAGATCCCAAAAAACTGGAAAAAAAAAACAAACAACCTACTTTGAAAGAACAAGAAAACAAAAGTGGAAGACCTGTACCACCTGATTTCAAAACTTATTATAAAGCTATAGTAATCAAGACACCAATCAAGACAGAGTGACAAAATAGAAAATAAACACTGCAACAATAAACCCATGTATATTTAGTCAATTTAGTTTTTACAAAGGTGCAAAAGCAACACAGTGGAGAAAAGATAATCTTTCCAACAAATGGAGCTGGAAGAAATGGATGTGCCTAGATTAAAGAAAAAAAGAACCGCAGTCAATACCTGATATAATATACAAGGTTTACACAAAATGGGTCATAGATCTACATGTAAAACAGAAAACTATAAAATTTTTTGAAGAAAATATAATGGAAAATCTCTATGACCTTGAGTGAGGCACCAAAAAACAACAGCAAAAGCAAAATCCATAAAAAAACAAACTGACAAACTGGACGTTATAAAAATGAAAACCTGATACTTTCCAAACTAACTGTTAGGAGAATAGTCCGCCTTCACCAAAATCTTGTATGTTGATCTTCCTCCCACTGACTCTTTGGAGCAGTTTCTAAGAACTATCTGAGATGCTGCCTCCCATGCTGCAGTCCTCATTTTGCCCCAAATAAAACTTAACACACACAAACGCACACACACAAATCTCTTAGGAGAATGAAAAATGGAGTCATAAACTAAGAGAAAATGTTTGGTAACCACATAGCAAGTGAAGGATTTATATTCAGAATGTATAATATAAACTATCAAAATTCACAAGAGAAAAAAAATAAGCAAAAGATTGATATAAACACTTCAAAGATACACAGATTTAAAAAACAAACAGATGGCTAACAAGTATATAAAGAGATGCTCAACATAATTAGTCTTTCAGTTCAGTTCAGTCACATCCGACTCTTTGCAATCCCACAGACTGCAGCACGCCGGTCCATCACCAACTTCCGGAGCTTGCTCAAACTCATGTCCATTGAGTAGGTGATACGATCCAACCATCTCATCCTCTGTCGTCCCCTTCTCCTCTGCCTTCAATCTTTCCCAACATCAGGATCAGGGTCTTTCCCAATGAGTCAGTTCTTCACATCAGGTGGCCAAAGTGTTGGAGTTTCACCATCAGTCCTTCCAATCCAGGACTGATTTCCTTTAGGATTGACTGATCGGATCTCCTTGCAATCCAAGGGACTCTCAAGAGTCTTCTCCAACACCACAGTTCAAAAGCATCAATTCTCTAGCACTCAGCTTTCTTTATGGTCCAACTCTCACAACCATACATAACTACTGGAAAAATGATAGCTTTGACTAGACAGACCTTTGATGGCAAAGTAACATCTCTGCTTTTTAATATGCTGTCTAGGTTGGTCATAGCTTTTCTTCCAAGAAGCAAGTGTCTTTTAATTTCATGGCTACAATCACAAACTGCAGTGATTTTGGAGCCCCCCAAAATAAAGTCTTTCACTGTTTCCACTGTTTCCCCATCTATTTGCCATCTATTTGCCATGAAGTGATGCGACCAGATCCCATGATCTTCGTTTTCTGAATGTTGAGCTTTAAGCCAACTTTTTCACTCTCCTCTTTCACTTTCATCAAGAGGCTCTTTAGTTCTTAATTTTCTGCCATAAGGGTGGTGTCATCTGCATATCTGAGGTGATTGATATTTCTCCTGGCAATCTTGATTCCACCTTGTGCTTCACCCAGCCTGGCATTTCACATGATGTACTCTGCATATAAGTTAAATAAGCAGGATGACAATAAACAGCCTTAACGTAGTCACAGGAAATGCAAATGAAAAACACACTGAGGGGCTTCCCTGGTGGCTCAGCGGTAAAGAATTTGCCTGTCAATGCAGGAAACACAGGTTCAATACCTGGTACAGGGGAATTCCACATGCCATGGAGCAACTAAGCCATGTGCTGAAACCACTGAGCCTGTGCTCTAGAGCCTGTGCTCTAGAGTCATTGGGAGCAGCAATGTCTGAGCCCACCAGCCACAACTACTGAAGCCCCCGCACCATAAAGCCTGTGCTCAGCAACAAGAGAAGCTACTGCAATGAGAAGCCAGCACATCGCCACTAGAGAGTAGCCCCTCTTCTGCAACTAGAGAAAAGCCCACAGAGCAGCAGAGACCCAGCACAGATGAAAATAAATTTTAAAAATGTTTAAACAAACACTGACATTGTATTAAAATGGCTAAAATTAAAAATTTGGCCATACCAAGTGATGGCTGAGATGAGGAGAAATTAGAATTCTAAGACACTGCTAGTAGGAATGTAAAATGGTACAACCACTCAAAAATTCTGGCAGTTTCTCAAAAACTTAACAGAGAATAACTATGTAATTCAGCACAGGCCTTCCCTTGGAGCTCAGTGGGTAAAGAATCCTCCTGCAATGCAGGAGACCCTGGTTTGATCCCTGTGTCAGGAAGATCTCCTGGAGTAGGGCATAGCAACCCACTCCAGTATTCTTGCCTGGAGAATCCCATGGACAGAGGAACATTGTAGGCTGTAGTCCACGGGGTCACAGGACTAAACACAACAACACATGCAAATGCTCACAGCATCTTTATGTGTAAAATCCCCAAACTGGAAACAATCCAAATGTCTATCAACAGGTGAACAGATAAACAAATTATGGCATATCCAATAATGTAATCTAATAAAAAAGAATGAACTATTGGTACATGTAACGACATGGATGAATCTCAATATATTGGGTAGGCTAATAAGTTCAGTCAGGTTTTTCCACTGAGAAAAACACCACAGACACTTGACAACATGATCAGGAATCATATAAATAACTTACAATTTAATATCCTCTACAACATTTTTTGACTGTGCTGATCCAAGAAAACAAGCTGGAATACTGGATATTCTGTAAGAAGAAAAACAAATATCCTGGAAGCATGTGCACACTACAAACATCAACTTCATTTTTAAATGAGAAGAAACAAAAAGTCATGATGGACATTTCTCTTCTTTGCAATCTCTTTTTGTAACTCACTAACGTGGTAAATAAATTCCTTCAATGGCTATATTAGAAGACTGGTTGTTAAGGTGGATTTTCCAAAAAGACTGCAAGCACAGGTTGAAGGAATTTAAATGTTTTTCATAAATGAAAACTACACCTCTATGTATATACTTCATACCAAGCTAAAGAAGAAGGGTAACCAACAGAGAGAAGAATTTTGTGATATGTAGTGTTAACCGGCATAAAATTTGCTTTTTAAATAAATTTAGGGGCGGGGGGTCATCTGGTAGCCCTAAATTACAGAGAACTCAAGAAAGAAGATAAGCTGTTCCACTAAAGTGTCATATATTACTAGTAAAGACAAAGCAACATTTATAGAAATGTGTTAATAGGAACTAGATGTTAACATACATGATAAATCAAGTATTTCCTTCACAGAAGTTAAAAAAAAAAAAAGAGGGTGGCAATGTGGCTCTGAAAGCCTTACTCACTCAAGCTGAAGCACCTGGTCTTCCATCAAAGAAATAAGGGGAGAGATGACAAGGCCAATCCCACCTACATAAACAGGTGGATACTGGAAGCACAGACTCTTTCCATACCCTTAAAATAAAAATAATACACTCAGAGAAATAAAATTAGATCGTTGGTACTCTGATTTCTTCTTACAATGTACTTGCATGAGATGAACAGTCACTACTAATGTGCTACCTTCCTAAGAGTTAATTCATGCAAAATTCAAGCATCTACCTCAGCTCATTCTCTTCTACAATTTACACCATCTGTATACATACATACCTTAAGGAAAGATTAAGTATTTCAAAATCTTGAAGCTTTATTTTTTAAAGGATAAGTTATTTGCTTAAGTACAACTTACCAGTTGCCATGACAACAACATTATCTTTTCTTTCTTCCAGTACAGAATGAATCACTTTCCACTGAACCCTGGAGGATGAAAAGCAAAAGGCTGCACTGTTTCACTAATACGAAATGGAAGAGACTAGTTAAGTCTAACCATTTCCTAACATGTAAATTTTAAGTTAAAAGTAAAATAAATAAATAAACATTTAACTACAGTTAATGATTTACCTGCTGAAGTAATTAGAAGGGAATGTAAGGATGTCTACAATTTACGCCAAGATGTACTTTATTAATAAAAATTGAACGGATTAAAAAATGGATAGACAGATAACTGATATGTGATAAAGCCATTTTATTTTTTCATTTCCTCCAGAATTCCTTTTACATTTCCAAGGTTCAGTAAAACTATGTGAATTCTGGAGCTTTAAAACAGAACTCCTGCTTGACCAACTTCCCATTCAAGGTGACTGAACAACTAGTATTTCCATTTATATTTGCATTAAATTTTATTAATTATCTAAAATATAAAATAAATTCCAAGCTTCAATCTAGATATGCAACAGAATCACTCATTTAAATAATAAGAGAAATGCTCTAGGTGCAAGGACTGAGTATGAAGGGAAATGAGGGAACCTTTTGGAGTGATTGTAACGTAACATATTTTAAAAAGGGTTTAGGTTACATGTGGGTGTGCGTGTACACATTTCCTTACATGCAAATTTTAGCTAAAAAGTAAAATAATATTTAACTATATTAATGATTTACATGCTGAAGAAGTTAGAGCGGAGTGTAAAGATGCCTACAATTTACTTTGAGATGCATTTTATTAATAAAATTGAATAGATTAAAAAGTGGATAGACAGATAATCAATATGTGATAAAGCAAGTATACTAAAATCCTAATAGTGAATTAACAGTGAATATACAGGTATTCATTGTAAAAAAAAAAAAAAAAACTACAGTATCTTTTAAATTTCTTTTAATAAAATTTTGAGGAAAAACAACTAGAAAGGTGATCTTCTGGTATGCTGATAATGATCTGATCTTTCTTATTGGAAAGCTGGATACACAGGGTGTCTGGTTTGTGAAAATTCATAGATATGTACATTGATGTGTACTATGCGTAGGACACAGTTTAATCTAAAAAAAAAGTTTTAAGATCAGAATAGAAAAAAAAACAGTATAGATTTTTACATTCCTATTACCAACAGTTTTATTCAAATTCACTTGTTCTTCATCTCATTTGTATTCCTCTCATTTTAAAACTTATAACTGTGCTCCCTTGGATGTAAATACATTTGACTATGTAAAAACAGCAGCAGCAGCATGTAAAAACAGATATGATTATCACTGTTTCTCAAACTACTGTCTTATGAATTTCTATTACATCAATATGCATTAGACAGTAAGATGCACAAAACAGGCACAGAGATACTTTTGTAATAAAATAAAACTAAGGATTAACTTAAGATGAATTTATTAATGTATTTAAACTCAGAACTCTATCTTAAGGAAAACCATTTTCCTCACTTATAAAAACAATATACAGATATGAATTTTATACAAATATTACTTCAAAATAATTCTGCACTTAGAAAAATTACAGTGTAGCACATATAAACTATAATGAAGTTGTACTTTTACTGTTCAATGGATGGATGATTTGTCTTTTTAAGTTTGTAAAAAAAAAACAACAAACAGTAAATAAGTAATTCAATTAACTGAGACTATACTCACGGCTTAAAACTAGAATGGCCAAAGTAGGTCTTGAGGCAGTTAATTTGCTTTTCAGTAGGTCTTGGTAACAGATAGTCTTAAAATAAAATGGGCATTTATGTTAAAATAAAGGTACACAAAGTGAGACAAAGTTTTATTTTATTGACTTCTTTTAAAGAATCTAGTTACTGTGTTGTTGTTCAGTCACTCAGTCATGTCTGACTCTTTGCAACCTCAAGGACTGCAGCATTCCAGGCTTTCCTATCCTTCACCATATCCCAGAGTTTGCTCAATGGCAGAAAGTGAAGAAGAACTAAAGAGCCTCTTGATGGAAGTGAAAGAGGAGAGTGAAAAAGTTGGCTTAAAGCTCAACATTCAGAAAACGAAGATCATGGCATCTGGTCCCATCACTTCATGGGAAATAGATGGGGAAACAGTGGAAACAGTGGCTGACTTAATTTTTCTGCGCTCCAAAATCACTGCAGATGGTGACTGCAGCCTTGAAATTAAAAGACGCTTACTCCTTGGAAGAAAAGTTATGACCAACCTAGACAGCATATTAAAAAGTAGAGACATTATTTTGCCAACAAAGGTCCATCTAGTCAAGGCTATGGTTTTTCCAATGGTCATGTATGGATGTGAGAGTTGGACTATGAAGAAAGCTAAGCACCGAAGAACTAATGCTTTTGAACTGTGGTGTTGGAGAAGACTCTTGAGAGTCCCTTGGACTGCAAGGAGATCCAACCAGTCCATCCTAAAGGAGATCAGTCCTGGGTGTTCATTGGAAGGACTGATGCTAAAGCTGAAACTCCAATACCTTGGCCACCTGATCCAAAGAGCTGACTCATTGGAAAAGATTGATGCTGGAAGGGATTAGGGGCAGGAGGAGAAGGGGACAACAGGGGATGAGATGGCTAGATGGCATCACCAACTCGATGCACATGAGTTTGGGTAAATTCCGGGAGTTGGTGATGGACAGGGAGGACTGGCGTGCTGCGATTCATGGGGTCCAAAGAGTCAGACATGACTGAGTGACTGTACTGAACTGAACAGACACTTATTTTTCCTTTGGGTACCCAGGCACAACTCCAGATAAACTGTTTGATTAATTTCTTAATACTAAGGATAAGAACTTTGCTACGATTCACACTTTTGCCAGCTTCATATAAATACAATTATTTTAGAATTTGTTATACTTCTAAAAACTAACATTTAGAGCCAACAAAACAGCAATCCAAATTTTATAATATAACCAATTTTCAGTCAACAGTAAGCAGGAATTAATTACTGTCACAAATAAAATCCATAGGTAAAACCTTCATTTTAATTACCATTCCACCAAAAATCTCTGATCAAAATTCCAACTGTAAAGCAGAATGGAGTTATGTTAACTTCACCCTACTGATTTTCATTTTTTCCTCAAGTTGAAGGATTCATGAGTTGCCAAGAAAGAGAATAGCAAAGAGTCAAGAAAACCCACCTCTAAACAAAGGAATATTTGTCCATTTTTAATACAAGAAAACAAAGGGAAAAAACTTTAACATTTTCATATACTTTCCATCTATGAAATGTATTTTAAATTTTCCATATTACAACATTGAAGAAATCTAGCTCCAGAGAGCATTCTACTCTCAGGAGATGCCTACAGCTTGCCATAATGAGTATCATCACTTATACTTAAATGATAGAAGATTCTTTTAGCAGATTCTTTACTAGAGTTTGCACATACAAGATGAAAATTAGTCCATTTTGCTATTTGACACTTTGCCACTTATTTTAAGTAATAAGCACCTGAAGAACAGATATTTATCAATGCCATTTATAATAATGTTTAATGTAAGTAATTAATTTATTATTTCTTATTTCTGTCCTGTGCTCAGTCATGTCTGACTCTTGGCAACCCTATGGACTGTAGTCCACCAGGCTCCTCTGTCCATGGGATTTTCCAGGCAAGATTACTGGGGTAATGGAGTGGGTTGCCATTTCCTCCTCCAGCAGATCTTCCCGACCCAAGGATTGAACCCATGTCTCCTCTGTCTCCATCATCGCAGGTACATTCTTTACCGCTGAGCCATTGGGCAAGCCCCTGCTTCTTATTAAATGATTTTTTTATCATTTTTGACAAAATATAAAATTCAGGATGAAAAGTTTCACGTCGCCATGTTCACCAAATGACACAACACTCTTATCAATTACTTTTCTAAGGATTATGACTGTCCTTTATGAAGACCAAAGCACTATTATAGGGTTTGCCAAGTTTTTAGGGCCTAATTAACTACATGCCACAGAATGCTTGATGTCCAAAATGTTTAAAATTAAAACCTAAATTAAAATCAGTGATAGGTAGCAGAGACGAGTCAGTTCAAACACACGACAGCGCTTACCTTCCTCAACTTCTTTTTCCTCTTCAATAGCTTCGTTCTCATCTTCATCATCTTCTTCGGAAGGAAGATCCAGATTTTTTTCCATTTCTATGCATTTTGAATGATTTGGATCTACCATGCCACTTTTGAGGTTTTCTAAAGACTGAACATTTAGAAGAATTTTTCAAAGCAAAAGCATTGAGAGTGCTGTATCTTTTTCAGCAAACACAAAAAGAGTATTATTAACAGAGCCTACAATTTTGTTCAAAGCTGGCAGATGCGCAAGCAATACCACAAAAGAACATGTGTGCTCCCGCTTAAATATGTGCTCAAGAATGGTTTCTCAGGCATAAGGCCAAAGATGGAACACTGCCAGCACAAACAGGGTTCATTAATAGCATACAATGAACTGGCCCTAGGGAAAGTTTTCATAAATTTTGCATTTAGATTATTTAAAACATTTTTTTCTTTATCATACTTCAATGCTTCCAATTCCCAAGTGGTAACTGTGGGCTTTAATGTGATTCTTGTAATGAGTTTCTCTGTATCATGTGTCAGCGACATTATTTTTGAGGAAGCATAAAGTTTAAACTATAAGTCAACAATAAATGTGTCTCTGGAGTTGTCAAAGCAACAACAAAAACACTGAAATAATTTTAGGAAAGGAATATTACAAATGCAAAACAAATGCTTTCATGTCAGCTTGGTATCTGATTTCCTCCCCTAAATGAAGATTATCTGCTTAATGAATCTGCAGGTATTTCAAAATTGTTTCATCTGTAAAAATTCTTAATGAGAAATAACAGTAAGAATTATTAAACCACAGTTGTCATTTTCTCTTTATATTAAAACTTCTATTCAGTAAGTCTGACTTACAAGGTTTTTTAAAAAGTATTCATTTCAGGCCTTCAAAAGGGAAAAAAAGAGATTTTCTTTCATATTTTTTTATTCCAGTCAACAAATATACTTGTAAAAAAAAAAGTACTTTTATCTGTGCACCCAAGTTGCCTTCTAAGAGGTTCAATATATAACACAAATTTGCAGAAGTCCACAAGTATCCTATAAATCCACTACTTTACTAGGACTCTTCAGAGAAATGGCTCATCAATAAAGGCATATGATTTAGTATTTATATCCTTTTATTACTGTTAGCTAATATTTATTACACTTAGGAAACGCCAGGCTCTTTAGCTAAACCCTTCACAAGTAACACCTTAATAATAAATACAACTGTTAATGGAGTATCAAAAAGCTAAGAAACATGCCCAAAGTCACACAGCTAATTAAGAGAGAAGTTAAGACTTTAAACCCACATTCACATTCAGAATCCACATTCCTATCACTATCCAGTACACTGCCTCAAAATTCAAAGAATCAGGAACTTAAATCTCATTTCATAAAAAGAAAAATCACATCGACCTAAAGATGAGAACTAAAAAGTATGCATAATGGTGAACTTCCATGTTTTTCTTAATTTTCCCTTAATTTAGCTACGTTTAGGCTTTTCTTTCTAATTGTCCATCCTTGATTCATAAAATTTGATGAAGAAACTGGAGGTCAGGTGAAGTAGAATATACATAAATTATAAAATACTATTTTCAACTTGGTAATAGGGGAAACTGAATCACTTAAAACATTAGAAAATTATGTATAAAAGAAAACATCCACAGCAAATAAAACCAAAGTAAAGAAGATGGAATGCATAAAAACAGAACTTCCAAATAAAAGTGGACACACATGGATGGGAGGAAAGAGAAACCTGTTTTAATACTGGAGAGCTGAACCACTACCCACATTCCAGGAAAAGATTAAAAGACAGTGACCTAATTAGTATACTACAGAAATGAGAATCCGAGTTCCTATTCACAGAGCCAAAGAATGAACTTCGTGAACACTCAGAACACTCACTGTAGCAAGCAAACAGGATTTATTTCAGAAAGAAAAGTACAAATCTCTCAGGACAGACACTGGGAGGGGGTAAAGTTCCCACAAAGGTGGGACTTAACAGCAGTTTATATCCTTACTCGTAATGATTTGTACACTTTTGATTGGTTCTTACTTTTAACATATGTTGTTTCTAACCAATCAGCTTAAAGACCACAACATTTGACTTGACATCTTTATGGCTTCTTTTGATCCTTGGATTCTTAGTTTTCTTAGACATTAAGTTACCATCCGCAACCATTTCTCATGACGCCCAGCCATTTTACAAGGGACCAGATGTATGCACTAAAGATTAATGATCACCAGTTGTTTTTCCCTCAGGCAAATGGAACACAAGATAATTACTACCCTTCCTGGGTCTGAGTGCTGATAATTTATCAGACCAAGGACACATTCCTCTAAGAGCCAGGACTTCAGGACAAAGGAGATAGGCTTAGTTTAATGGAGTGGGATGCTTATTAAAACAGGTGGAGGTCTCAGAGTTCCTACACTAACTGCCTAACAACTTCTACATCACTACTGCTAATAAATTATGCATAGGCCACACAAATACATAAAGAAATATGAAAAGGAAAACAAAATCTAATGCTACATAAGTGACAGCAATCTCATTGTGGTAGGACCAGTTTAGGATCAGGCAATATTTTACTTAATTAATGTCCATTGTAAAGAACTAGAAGTAATTTTCTGTAATGGTAAATATACCTTAAGCATCTCCATTTCTAAATCTTCATCACTCTCAATTATGTAAGATAGATCCTCTTCATTATCCTTGGAAGATGAATGCTTAAAAAAAAAAAGTTTGTCAAACATTAGTTTCCAGTATAATTGACTCAATACCCTCTTTTCTACAAGATAAAGTTCTTTTACATTAAATATCTTTAGACCATCTCCTATCTTCACTAATAAATTTATAGTATATATTTATATGTTTATGTGACAAGTAGATAGAAAGGAAGGGAAAGAGAATGGGAGGAAGGAAAAAGAGAAGGAGGAATAAATATAGAAACAAAGAAGCAAATAAAAAAACTACCTAACCTGCTTACCTAATAAACAAGATAGATAAACAAGCTTGCAATAGTATACACTCTCTAAATGAGAATACAAATGACAAATTCATTTATAGTTTAAAAAAAGCCCAAACTGTGGTTCCCAAACTTTTTGAGTACAGGAACCTCTTCGCAATATTGAGAAATTCTGTACAAAGCCAGGAACTATACTTGTTCTCTTATAGACAATGATTTTTAAAAGATCACAAAAAGTTACAATGATTAATAATACCTTTAAATAAACTGATATTTTACAAATAGCATCTACAGGTATGTGAAAAATAGTGTCAGATAAGTTATTTATTCAACTCTTGCCAATGTGGAGATATGACGAAACTACAATAATCTGGCAATTCTTTCAAAGCAACTGTCCAATGATAGTAACCTGTATGAAAAAAACCCACCAAAGAAATACAGAAGGACCCCAAAAAAGTCTAAAATTTAAACTGGAAATAGGAAAAGGAAGTATAGACTTAATTAACCACAAAAATTAACCTTTAAAAAAGATCTTAAAATAAGTCATATACTTTTATTTTTTAAATGGGGTCTCATGAATTTTTTAAATGCTAATAATTATTACACAATAAAAAATGACAATAAATGGGGTAAAACATGTGAGTCAGATCATGAAATCCTGATCATAATTCTATATCATTATATGAAACCTATCACTTTAAAGTGAATATGTAATATGAAATTTCTAGAAAATCAGAAGGTACTACAGAATTAGCAAAAGATATTTCCCAAAAGTGGAGTCTACTTTACAAATGGTTGGTATGAAAATAGTTTGAAAACAATGCTAAAATCCATTTGTATACTGACAGAAGTGATACTGGTATAGTTACCAAATACAAAAATACTGAGAATCTGTCCTTAGAAAACTGAGGATATAATCCTTAAATGACTTTCAAATCTAATTTTAAAACTTTAAAATGCAGTTATTAGTTTTAAAATGTATACAATTCTACCAAATATGGGCAATACAGATAATTTTTTAATTAATGAAAAACAAATGAGATAAAAAGTTTACCACTATATCTCTTTTATCTTAAAGAAACACCGTAATTCCTCTAATAACAACTTCACTATTTCAAAAAATATGCTTAAGTTATTAGCGAACAGAAAAACATAATCTCATAAATTCATCAAATCAGAACATGATTAGAAATCTAAACATGAAGTTGAGAAAAAATATACAATGTTTAACAATAATCTATCAAGAACAAAATGAGGTTTCTGACTCTAGATGACAGTATAGGTGAGTGTCAAGTAAAAATATGAGTTTATTAGAAACCCTCTCAGAATATCAAGTAAAGAAAACCCACATAAGGAAACAAAACTACCCTCAAGAATCACGTTTGGAAAAGTAAAATCTAGTAGGTATGCAGGGATCTACAAAAAGAAGAGGTATATACTAGGTAAAAAAGCAGGAGAAATATTATACGCTTAGCAAGTGATAACAAATGTGTACTGACACTAAAAATCTTTCCACTATAAAACGCTGTTGATCATACTAAGTCAGGAGTAGCAAACAACAGCTCACGAGCCAAACCTAGCCCACTTTTTTGCTTTTGTAAATAAAGTTTTATTAAAATACAGACAGGCTGCTGGTCTACAGCTGCTTTCACACAAAACTGGCAAAACTGGACAGAAACCAGGTGGTCTGCAAAGCCTAAAATATTTACTATCTGCCCATCTATAGAAAAAACCAGCCAACCACCTTCATGAATGAAAATTGCTTGCTCTTTACTGTAGTCAGTACCTCAGGAGATGTGCAAGTAACATCAATAAGATCCTTTTCCTGAGCCTGTTGTTCCAAAAGTTGGAGTTCCTCTTCTGTAATATCTAATGACATCAAACAATTTCTTTCTGTATTCTCTTTCAAGTTCTTGCCTTCCAGTGCATCTTCCAATCCATCTTCTTGTTTCATTTGATTTCCAAGTGCCTGTTCTCCATCATGTTCAATTAAATCATCAGGCGTGGCATCCCATGCCTCATCTTTAACTTCAGGAAAAATGTTATGTGCTCTAATTTGTTTCTCTTGTGTTTCTCCAGCAGTTGGCTCCTCCAGTGGCAACAAGTGAAAATCACTGCTGGGTCTCAGTTCCTTCTCAGTAGAGCCAAACATCATCATCCTCAATGAAAACAGATTTTCTGAAATATCCTTCAGTAGCAGGGAAACCCTAAAAAAAAAAAAAAAATTTAAGAAAGGTGAATTCAACTTTAATTGTGTTAACTCTAAGGACAAGTTTTAATGCTTTTTAATAAGAAGACCTTCACTTAAAGGACACACTAGATTAAACTCGCTCTTCATGCCCTTCATGCTTATAGTTTCTGGGCTCCTCGCTAGTACAGCAAGGTACTTCTACACTCAACACCTAACTTGCATGCTTACTAAGTGTCAGAAGTGTTTGGCCCCAAACTAACTGTTTATGGTGTCACTCCTTATCCATTCTTGATTTTCATGTTAAGCATACATCCAAGCTTGTCAAACTGTGTCATAAATGCAAAGCAAATATGCCCTGAATGTGGCCTCATGCACTCCACTGGAACTGCACTTAAGTGGATTTGAATTCATGCTTATGGCATGTATTTTAGCTATTCACAGATCTCTTGTTCTCCCCCAGTTCAGAGATGTATCTAAATAAGTGAAGCACAGACTTGTTACAAAGAATCTGAAATAAAAGATCTTAACTAGTTCTTGTACTGACCCACTAAAAGTTTATAAGATCTACCTTTATTAAAAATGAATCCAGGGACGTGCGAGGGAGGCTCAAGAGGGAGGAGATATATGTATACACACAGCTGACTCATGTTGTTGTAGAGCAGAAATTAATACAACATTGTAACACAATTATATTCCAATTTCTTAAAAAATGAATCCAATGTTGCCCATTCTCAAAATTTAAGAAAACCTACTTAGCTTTGATATCATAAAGCAATGTATTAAGCACAAGTAATTTATACTCAATAGTTATTTTAATTCCTAGAAAAAAACCTGAAATATGAATAGTGATTTTTCGTATAAATGGTATTTTCTTCTTTCATGGAGGGAAAAATATAAAAATGAATATGAAATAGCTTTATTAGTACCTTTCCCCATTTGACAGTTATTTCTTTCAGATATTCTCAAAGTTACATAGCAACTACTAAAACAAATTGCCAGGAGGAAAATTACTTTGAAAAAGAGCTGAATTTCTATCTCATACTTTGAAATCTATCAAAATATATCACAAACCTCATCCAAAAAAGAATACATTAACATTGCATTTTTTCAGAGTCAGAATTCTATTTCAATTAACTGCTTCACATTTCTACAAAGGATTTCAGCCTCAAAATTGTATTACCATATTATACTCAATCACTGTTCAAGAGTACTCCTGTTTTTAGAGGTTTTACAAGGGAGTCATTCATCCATTAAGGACAGAGCAAAGCTGGATTCCAAGAAGTAGCTACTGGGAGCTACAGTCCATGGAGTCGCAAAAGAGTCGGACACAACTGAGTAACTAAACAACAACCAGTAGTCCAATACCTGTTAATTCAAATATCAAAAGTTATCTAATGCTTGGCTCAGACCGTAAAGAATCTGCCTGAAATGCAGGAGACCTGGGTTCGATCCCTGGGTCAGGAAGACTCCCTAGAGAAGGGAATGGCAATCCACTTCAGTATTCTTGCCTGGAGAATTCCATGGACAGAGGAGTATGGTGGGCTACAGTCCATGTGGACATGACTGAGCAACTAACACTTTCACTTTTTTTTCAATGCTTCAGCTATAAAAACAGTCTTTAAAATCTAAATGCCTCTTGTTTTAATAGTCTACTGATTAGGCAGAATTCTCATATAATAATCACTTACTAAACAGAAAAATGAGGTTATAGGTTTAAAAGTTGCTATTTATTGATTTCAAGTAACCAAACTATAAAGATAATTAAATGAAAAATGCCCATAAACAGAAAGAAAAAGAACACTGAATCTTCAACGTTTTGTTCAAGTGAACTTAAAGAGTTTTATTTGGCTTTGCTTCGTAAAGCATCCTACAAAGCAGAGAAGCCTCCAACTTTTGTGCACAACTTCACAATTAGAAGATATTTCTTAAATTTATACATCAGTCTATGTGCATGTATTCAAGCAAATTTATGAGTCCACCCTAATGAACTTCTTTACTGTATTTAGAAAAATGCAATAACAACAAACAGAATTGATTTTATTAAAAAAAAAAAAAAAAACCCAGAAACATTTAACCTCTGTGGATTTTCCAGTTTTCCAAAAGTATCAGGAAGAGACTCAGCCAAATCCATCATCTCCTTGGAGATCGAAGTCAATTGTTTCTTCACATCACTAGGTAGTATTTCCTCCTCTGGAATAAAAGAATCAGTACTAATTTTCAAATTACAAAGCAGAGATATTTATTTAAACACTATTAGGGCTTAAATTTTCATTGTTTCTTTAAATGAACTGCAACAAAAAGACTTCCTTAACCTATCCCAAAATCACCTCAATCACTTTATTTCCCTTCCAAATTTCTGTGCTTTAAAATTTTAGACTAAATTCTAACTGATCTACATTCATACATATTACAACCAGTGGTTCTCAACCTCGGCAGAAGGTGAAGATAGAAATGAGACTCTGATCTCACCTGCACTGTTTCAACATCAGAAACCAACAGAACATCAAATGGGACGCTACTTACTAAATCAGCTTGGTAAACATAATGTTACCCGACAGACACTCCTCACTGTCCTCATTACCAGTTATCACAAAATAAAATGCAAGCCTTTCTCATTCATAAGTGAGAACTTTCGATCCCTGGGTTGGGAAGATCCCCTGGAAGAGGGCATGGCAACCCACTCCAGTCTTCTTGCCTGGAGAATCCCCATGGGCAGAGGAGCTCGGCCGTCTACAGTCCATGGGGTCGCAAAGAGTCAGACACAACTGAGCGACTAAGCACAGCACACAGTTATGGGTGGCTGAGATCAGTTGAGGAAAAGATGGCTGGAAATGGAGGGACTTCAGAACTTTCAGCTTCATTCTGTCTGATAGTGTCTCCACCAACACCACCCAAACTTGCCCACCTTTCCCAAATCCCTCCCCTGCTTACAATCTCTACTCTTCATCACCACTTCTGTGTCCTTCAACAAGTCCAGCTCCTCTGAAGCACTGGACACTGGATTACGTCATCAGCTATTCCTACTAGTTGCAGTTATCTTGTGATCTCAAAATCACATCACTGAAGATTTCAGCACTTGGTTCACTGTCTCTTTCTTCCCTCTATTTCTGTGATAACTCCTAGTGATTTCAACATTCACAAAAACTCTCTGCCTAAGAATGTGGCCTTTTCAGTTCCTCAGTCCCACTCTTTGCGACCCCATGGACTGTAGACGGCCGAGCTCCTCTGCCCATGGGGATTCTCCAGGCAAGAAAACTGGAGTGGGTTGCCATGCCCTCTTCCAGGGGATCTTCCCAACCCAGGGATCAAACCCAGGTCTCCTGCATTGCAGGCAAATGCTTTACCATCTGAGCCACCAAGGAAGCTCAAGAATACTGGAGTGGGTTGTCCTGCCCTCCTCCAGGGGATCTTCCGACCCAGGAATCAAACCGGGGTCTCCTACATTGCAGGTGGATTCTTTATATCTCATCTGAGCTACCAGGGAAGCCCATAACCATACCCTTGATCTTAAAATTGTCAATAAAGTCATCACTTCCAAACGCCAACTGCAAGCATTCCATCCTCTGAACACCAGCATGACTTCTGCAATACAACCAGTCTTGCACACTTTCAGAACCAAGCCCACTGACCAAGCAGTTGACTACAGTTGAAAATAAAACACAATTATGAGGGTGATATTTTGCTTTCAATTCATGCACACACCCCATGAACCCTCAGTAATGACTGTTCATTATTATTCTACATTTCCCACTCTCCCATTCTCAAGAGGACTATATCATACTTCTTTCTTTCTCTTCATGCTTCCAACACTTCCAATACTTGTCCCTCCTTAGTCAGAGAACAACTTCATCTCTTACTTCACTAAGGAAACAGAAACAAAAAGAGAACTATCTTATCTTCCCACCACCAATCTGCTAATTGCTAATTCATATCACAACTCCCATTTACAGCAAAATTCCTTGAAAGAAAGAGCTGTCCACACTCACTGTCTTCAACTTTCTAGTGCCAATTTCTCCTAAGCTGACTGCCTGCCACTGAGCTTTTTCCAAAAGCTGTTCATGGAAAGGCTACCAATGGCCTTCACATAACCAAATCTGTTGATCCAAGTTGTTCATCTCACTCTTTCATTGGAATATTCACTGGAAGGACTGATGCTAAAGCTGAAGCTCCAATACTTTAGCCACACCTGATGTGAACAGCCGACTCACTGGAAAAGACCCTGATGACGAGAAAGACTGAGGACAGGAGGAGAAGGGGACAACAGAGGATGAGATGGGTGGATGGCATCACCAACTCAATGGACATGAGTTTGAGCAAACTCCAGGAGATAGTGAAGGACAGGGAAGCCTGGCATGCTGAAGTCCATGGGGTCGAAAAGAGTTGGACACAACTTGAGTGACTGAACAACAACATCTCAAACTCTCAGAGGCATTTAAAATAGTTGATAACTTGCTCCAGCTCACAACATTGGCTGGCTTCTGAACACCACCCCTCCTATACTTCCTCCTTCATCACTGCCCCTTCACAGGCCTCTTCGCTATACACTCCATGTCTTCCCAACCTCTAGAGGCTGGTGTGCCCTTGATGTCAGTATGTGGGCCTCTTCTATTCTTTATTCCACTTACTTCCTATTTTATCTTCTCAAGCTTAACTACCATCTTTATACTGACGACCCTCAAAGTTACAGCTCCAACCTGTCTTCCCTCCAAACTCCAGAATTACGTTCCCACCTAAGGTATCTCCTTGGATGACAATAAACATCTAAAACTTAGCATGCATGTGTTCTCAGTCACTCAGTCATGTCCAGCTCTTTGCGACCTCATGGACCATAGCCCGTCAGGCTCCTCTGTCCATGAGATCTGGTTGCCATTTTCCCCTCCAGGGGATCTTCCCAACCCAGGGGTTGAAGCGGCATCTCCTGCATTGCGGGTTTCTTTACTGCTGAGCCATCTGGGAAGTGACCGAAACTGGAATCCAGATTTTTCTTAGCCAAACCTGTTCTTCTCATTATCTTTCACTGTGACTGACCCTTGCATTCACTCAGTGGATCCAACCAAAACACCTCTACATCTCACTCCCCACAGAGAATTCATCAGCAAATATATACATATCTATCGCTTCTCACCCCCTCTGCTGCCACCAGCTCAATCCAATCAGCTCTTGCTTGGATTATTACAATAGCCTCCAAATCGATTTCCCTGCCTAAATTCTCACCCTCCTGTAGCAGCCAGAAAAATCCTTTTGAGATAAATATTTAATCACATCATGCTGCTACTCCAAATCCTTTAAGTATTTCCCATCACTCATCCTTGTATTTAATTAATAAAATATGAAGTCAGATTCACAGCCTATAAGCCCCAAATGATCTGGTCCAAGCTACCTTTCTGGCCTCATTTCCGACTCCTCTCACCCTTGTTCATTTCATCTCGGTTACACTCACCGTCCCTCACAGCTTTGCTCTCTCTTCCCCTCACGCCTTCTATGTTCTCCCTTCGGGCATCCGTGTGGCTCACTCCATCAATCAGATAAACAAAGCCAAGGTTTGGTCTGTTTGGTTCAGTGCACTTTCCTCAGCAAGTGGTACAGTGATGCCTAGTAAACCCCCAACAATTCTGTTAGATGAATAAATGAATAAATAGTCCCTTTCTGAACCAAGCTTCTTTACCAAAAAAAAAAAAAAAAAAAAAAGATTACAGGTGCTTTCTCACTTTTCTTAGATCTCAGGCCTCTATTCATGCTAATGCAATTTCCACCCATGCCTTCCACTACTCCATTCTGGCTCCGGTTATGGGACCTGCATGGTACCCAAGCCTGCAACCCTGTTTTTGTGTCCCAATGACCACTGTCCCCTCAATACAGTCTTTTATCACCCAGTCTACCAAAGCGGCTGTAGTAAAAGGTTACTAACGACTGCCACATTGCCAAACCCAAGAACTAACTCTAAGTCCTCAGTTTCTCAAACTTGCAAGAAAATTTAAACAGTGGGTAACGCCCTCCTCTGTAACACATGTCCTTTACTTGACCTGTCGCATGTCCACCTCCTCATTTCCCTCCATGCCCACGGCAACTCCTCTAGGGTCCCCTCCCCACGCAAACATGGAATACTGAGAGTTCCTTGAGACTCTTAGCCCCAGTTCTTTACCTAGACCCCCTAATTCTTTACCTCTAATCATCCCCTGAGTTAACAGGCTGTATATCTAAGAGCCTACTGGCCACCACCTCCACTTTGCTATCATGCAGGCTTCCTTCCATTAACATGTCTAGAATCAACTGTACAACCCCTTGACCCCAAATCTGGCTCCTTGCCCTCAATGTCTCTCATCCCTGCTGCTCACGCTGACAACACAGGACTGATCCATGCACATGGCTCACACCGTCACATTAAATCCTGTGGATTCTACTGCTCTGTTAAATGTACTTTGCATTATCCACTTCTCTCCTCTCACAATACAACCAGCCAAGCCAGGTCACCATCACCTTTCACTTGGATTGTGGGCACATCACCCCAACAGGTCTCACACTGTGACCCCTGCCCTCCAGAATCAATATTCTGCTCAACAGCCCAAGTTCTACTTTTTTTAATGTAACGCATGTCATTCTTGTTTAAAACTCTCAACAGCTCTTAGGAGGAAATGAAAACCCCTGCCTCTTCTCTATCCCTTACCCTGTCATGTTCAACAGCTGACTATACCAAACTGCTTTCAACTGTCTATAGACACCTCTTCCTTCGGAAACTGGGCACCTGCCCATTGCCTGTGCCTTTGACACTCTTCCTCTACTCTTCTGCCAACTAACTCCTGCTCATACTTAAGATCCTGCCATAAACAGCACTTTTTCCAGAAATATTCTCTAATACCTCCAAATATTCACTGGGGGCCTCTATATGCTGGCCATAACACCTTTCTCCCCCCACATCATACACCTCATCTTCCTACAGTGCCCTTTTCTTTGGTATTCACCTATATCCCCCATAAAGCTGTAGGTTTCCCTCCTCAGGAGACAGATCATGCCTATCTTGTTCACTGCTGGCTCTCCATTTATACTGGGCTGAATAATACTATGTTTTAATCTTCTTTTATTTTTTAGTAAAAGAAAAAAAAAACAAATGTAATAAAAACCAAAAGTTTTGAAAATATCATTTGAAAATGTCATCTATATATACATCTATATTTGAGAAAGGTGAGGTTGACACTGCTGGTTTAGTAACAAGAAGAGAAGCAGGGAGGGAGAGAGGGAGGAAAAAAAGGAAAGAAAGAAGGAGGGATGAAAGGAGGTAGAAAAAAAAGGAATGGTAATGTTAGTTACAATTCACTGGAATCCTAGTCATTTCCCTTCAGATGTCACAACACACTTAAACAAATAACAACAGAGAATAAAAGTGAGGGTCAAAGAATGCAATATTGCAATGACAGGTATCAGGACTTCCATAAAAACTTATAAAACATACGCTACTTTACTTAAGAAATATCTTACAGTCCTCAGAAGCATTTTCATCAGAGACAAAATAGCAAGTATAACCTACAAGCAATCTTGTAAACCACAAAATCAGAAAATCACGAATCCCTCTGTTGAATTCTGAGTTAAATAAGCTCTTATATATTGTTCTCTACACCAGCTTCAAAAACATATCATCTGCCTCAGTTATCAAGGTAATTTCCAGCCACCATATGATTGCCAACAGAGAGCCAGCAGGCACTCAACAGATGTGGCCTTCCAAGGAGAGAAAGTAGAAGAAATGTTCCTTAACGTGTAAAGGAGGGTCACCCACAGAGGCTATGGATTCCTTCTCAATAACAGCTATAAAGGATATTATATAATTTTTTATAAGGAGGTCATGCCATATTTTTAAAAATTTGGCAAAATCACCTTAACTAACACCTTAACAAACACAATTATTTAAAATCTCTAAAAGGAAGCTACAAGAATAACAACTATACAGAGACCAGTATGGGTGCTCAGTATATCATGAGTTCAACAGCTACTCTATGAAACAGGTATTATGCCATCACTCACTTCCCAAACACAGGAAACAAGTACAGGTCACATGGCTGGGATCCCACCACTGGCTTACGTGACACTATACACAGATCTGCCATCACTGACCTAGCAAGAGATCTGAGAGCTGAACTTGAAAGCTGCAAGTGGCCATTCTTTTAGCAGAAAAACAGCAGAATTATCACATCCTGGGGAAAACTTAGAAATTTAAACCAGGGCACTCTGTGCTCAGTCACTCAGTCACGTCTGATTCTTTGTGACCCCACAGACTGTAGCCTACCAGACTCCTCTGTCCATGGAATTTTCCAGACAAGAATACTAGAGTGTGTTGCCATTTCCTTCTGCCATTGCCTTCTCTCGAGGGCATCTTCTCAACCAAGGGATTGGATCCCCCATCTCCTGCATGGGCAGGCAGATCTTTACCAACTGTGCCACCCACAGAGCCCAGATATTTATAGCAAAGATGTATAATCTCCAGGCTGCGAGGCGGCTGTTTGTATCACTGATGGTCTCCAAGCTCCAACTCTAGAACCCTAGTGAACAGCAACGCCACAAAGGATAAGTAGTAAGTCCTGCTTTGACATAGTAACAGCAGACCTCATCCTGATCCTCAGACAACCAACACACTGTAATACACGTGTGAAAATTTGTGCTTTTGGAGCTTAACCTCACAAATGAGCAAATTCAAATTTTACCTTTTATTTTCAGACCATAACATACCTTTACTCTTGACAAATATTTGTACAGGATCACTCAAATTTGCTAATTTTTGATAAATGATGAAACCAGCCTGTAGGAAAACAGAAAGGTGAAAACAGTAGGCTAAAATCACCAGAATAAAATCCAATGCCTCACCTTTACAAAAATTAAAAACAATGATTCCCAAAGCATCCAAGAAGCTGAATGCAACCCTTTAAGTTAAACAAAGATCTGTCTTCATTTATTCACCACACCCATTGTGAGAATGGAGAAAGTGGCACACCTTTAAAATAAAAATTTTCTCATTTTAACAGCCAATATTATGAGCAAGTACCAAAATCAAATACCTAATAAATGGAATCTAACAAAATATCATCAAGTAAGAGAAAACTGTATGATATAGACATCCATTTCCCATCATCTCATTATTAGCTGTCAGTCAGTGTATATACAATCCTCCAGCTAGCTACTGTAAATAGGAACAATCAAGTCATACAGATTCCTCATGACTAAAAAATGCTACAGAACTTGGATTAGTTCTCAACAAGGTTTCTATTTTAAACAAAACATAAAGGAAAATTATCTTTTTATTTCCCCACACAGATGAATTTTCTTCTGGTTATAAATAAAATAAGCTCCCATTTCTAAAAAAAAGATGCAAAGAAAAAAAACAAGATACTAATCTACAAATAAAAGTACAAGCTGGGGGGAAAAAGTCTATTAGGACATAAAATAAGACTTTTTGGAAAAAGAAAAGAGTGCTATATATACATATGTATGTATAGATAGATAAGCCCTAATTTCACTATGTACAAATAGGTAACTATAAAAATCATCTAACTAACAGCAGTGGTGAGCTAATTGTGGAGCCAATTTTCTAAATTTTTACCACATTTTAAATATAAACATAAGAAATAAGGCCAGTTTCGATATAGAAACGGCATTGTAGTTATTTTTATTCTGAAGTGGCTTATAATCAAATACATCATCAACACCATTTGTGCTTGTTCAGTCTGAGCTTACTGTCCTCTCATGTTTTCAAAGAACTCATTTTTTTCACATAAAAATTGGACATTATTTTTGCTTCATGATGATAAAAATAACTAGTATTACAATCTAATGATAATTGCTAATAATATTTAGAATTAACAGTTTCATTAAATTTCTACCTAAGCATTTTTAATGCCCAACTGACTTAAAATATTTTAGTTTATACAATAAAAATTCTATAAAGTAATTTATTATAAAATTGAGAAAATAGATTGTAGTCTAAAGATCTTAGGAGGGGGATGGGATGAATTGGAAGATTCGACCTGATACATATACAGTATTGATTTGTTGCTCAGTTGCTAAGTCGTGTCTGACTGTTTGTGACCCCATGGACTACAGCATGCCAGGCTTCCCTATCTTCCGGAGTTTGTTCAAACTCATGTCCATTGAGTCAGTGATGCCATCCAACCATCTTGCCCTCTGTGGTCCCCTTCTCTTCCTACCCTCAATCTTTCCCAGCATCAGGGCCTTTTCCAGCAAGTCGGCTGTTTGCATCAGGTTGCCAATGTACTACAGCTTCAGCTTCAGCATCAGTCCTTCCAATAAATATTCAGGATTGATTTCCTTTAGGACTGACTGGGTTCATCTCCTCACTATCCAAGAGACTCTCAAGAGTCTTCTCTAGCACCACAGTTCAAAAGCAACAATTCTTCAGTGCTCAGCCTTCTTTATGGTCCAACTCTCACATCCATACATGACTATTCTGGAAAAACCATAGCTTTGACTACATGAACCTTTGTTGGCAAAGTGATATCTCTGCATTTTAATACACTTTCTAGGTTCGTCATAGCTTTTCTTCCACAGAGCACACGTCTTTTAATTTCATGGTTACTATGTATAAAACAGATGACTAAGGAGAGCCTACTGTACAGCACAGGAAACTCTACTCAGTGCTCTGTGATGACCTAAATGGGAGGGAAATCCAAAAAAGAGGGGATATGTATATATGTATGGCTGATTCATTTGCTATACAGTAGAAACTAACACAACACTGTAAAGCAACTATATTCTAATAAAAATTAATTTTTGAAAAAGATCTTTGGTACATACATAAGCATCAGTGGCTGCATACACTTTCTGGTCCTCAGTGAGGGGAAACTTACTCCAGTTGCTACAGCGGATAGACCGGTCTTTCAGAAGCTGTTTACCAAAGAGGTATTTAACCAAACCATTGAGGCTCCAGGTCTCTATACATTTCAGCTAAAAATAATGGAAAAATCAACTCAGCAAAAGTTATTTCTTTCCTTTTATTCTTAGATATTTCTAACTGATACCAAACGACCATGTCACACATAAAGTTGAAAATGTTACACCAAAATATAAGGTAGAGATAGTCCTTAGTAGATTTCCAGTCACTAAAAACCTCATTTGCAGTCTATCTTACAAGAATGTAATTCTATCATTTCCTCAAGGTAGGTATTAAAATTCTTGGACTGTCAAAGTATCATTCACGGACAAAAGTTGAATAGGTTGGTGATTTTCCTACTTTTCAGCCAAATGAACACTTGGCTAGTGTGAGAATGTAACTTAAATGACTACATTAATAAAATATGTGAAACATGGGCCATGGAAATGATGGTCACACTTCCACTAAGAGGATCATACCACAAGAGCTGCGTTATGTTCACATCAAAAAAAAAAACAGGGGGGATATTGATATAGATGGGTTAAAAAGAGAAACTTTAAATATAATAATTAAATTTGCAAATATATAAAACAAAGTAACAGTACCAAACATGGGAGAGGGTGCTTCAAGAAACTATCTGCTAAGGCAACTGATTAGAACTGAAAGTTTTCATTACAAGACATGCACTAGGGACTTCTTTTTTTATAAAAACATGACATAGCTTAAAATATTCTCTCAAAAAAAAAAAAAATCTAACACACAGAAGGGACATTCTGTAAAACACGAATTTATTTTGTTTTTATTCTGAAAATCATATATGTGTTATATCTACCTTTTCATTGGCAACATCTGTCAGCTCCACAATACTCTTCAACTTGATATCAAAGTCACGTATAAGTTTCCACTGATCTTGTTCAATTCCCACACCTGCCTTTTTAATTGCTTCATTTTCAAGCAACATTTTTAGCCCCTGAGGGAAAACTATAATTTTTTATATTAATATTTATATAATAATATATAATATTTATTTCCATAGGTTCTATTAAACATGACAGATTTATGTTCTTCATACACACTCTATGTTTATATTTAAATTTGTGGTTAAGCTTAAATTCAGAAACCAACACTTACCTTGACTGTTTTTGAGAGCTTTTTTTTTTTTCCACCTAAAGCAAGAAGTCCTGACTGATAAATGATAAGAAGAACAGCTAATTTACATGCTAATAACTGTATTATCACTAACATTTAGCCCCTCTACACTTCAGTTCTCTACCCTGTGAAACAGGAATAATATCACTGACTGACAGATATGACATGAAAATTAAATAAAACAGGGATATGAGTGAATAAAATATAAATATAAAATATAAATTAAAATATAAATACTTAAATATAAGGTGATGAGAGAGGCACCCATTAATTCAAGAGCTTAATTTCATGTGGACAAAGTTGACATAATACAATTATCTACCATATAAAAATGAAACAGATACAAGAGATACCAACCTAACATAGAAGAAATATGAAACAAGTAGCACTTGCTCTCTGACACACACAGCTGAATGAGGGCCACTCTGCCCAGTGTCCCTTTCTTGTACACTGGTGGCCACTCGATGTCAAATCCTACCACATCTCCATCAGAGAGACTCATGCTAAAGGGGGGCAAATAAAATAAATTATTTAATTAAAATTCTAATTTCTGCATCATTGAAGACATCATTCAACATGTTAAATACAAGCCACAGACTGTAGAGGATATCATAATACATACAACTGATAATGAATAGTCAGAAAATATTGGGTTAGCCAAACAGTTCATTCTGGTTTTTCCACAAGATGTTACAGAAAAACCCAAATGAACTTTTTCACCAACCCAATACTAAAAAATTCCTTGAAAAGTCAATACAAAAAAGATAAATAATCCAGTTTTTAAAAAGGGGGGGAAATATGAACAGGTAATTCCCCAAAGGAGGGTTTCCCAGGTGGTCCAGTGGAAAAGAATCTGACTGCCAATGCAGGAAACGCGAGAGATGGGGGTTCAATCCCTGGGTTGGGAAGACCATGCCCTGGAGTAGCAAACAGCAACCTGCTCCACTATTCTGGCCTGGAAAATTCCATAGACAGAGAAGCCTGGTGGGCTACTGTCCATGGGGTCATAGAGAGTCAGATATGACTGACCAAATGAACACATAATTCCCCAAAGGAAATCCAAATGGCCAATACCTTCAAATATATATATGAAGATACAAAATCTCCTCTGAAGTCAGAGAAGTGTAAATTGAACCTTTACAATTTCACATCTATCTGACTAACAAAAATTAAAACTCCACAATACTGAATGCTGATAAAGAAAACTGCCAGTGGGACCACTAACATACTGAATTTTTAAACTGATAATCCTCTTGGAAAAAACTCTGACGATAGCTAGCTAAAGATGTATGAACTGTATGACCTGACAAGATTTTCTCATAAATATATGAAACTTATATGTGCATAATTAGAAATATTTAAGAATGTTCATTGCAATACTATTCCGACTAGCAAAAATGGAAGCACTACATTTCCATCAACAAGAGAGTGAATAAATTATGATATACTGAGACAACGTAATACTATATAAAAGTTTAAATAGAACTTCACATACCAAACCAAAAAGAAAAATTCACAAGAATATAAAGTGTTGAGTGAAAAAGACAAGTGGAAGAATACACAGAGTTTGATAGCATTATTTTTAAAGTTTCTTAATGGGCAAAGTAATATTATATGATATTGAGGGGGACACTAAATTATGAAAATTATAGAAAATATGTCAGGGAATACTAAACACTGAACTCACGATAGAAGTTAGCTCAGAGGACTGCAAAAGAGAATCAGAAAGAGCACACATGAGGCTTCAGCTAGCTGTATTTTATTGTTTTCTCTTAATAAAGATTTGAAGAAAAGGAAGATTAAAGTTTGACAAAGTTAGTGGAAGGACTATGGGTGCGTGTTAAATTATTGCTTATATTTGCCTGCTTCATAGTTTTTAAAAGTGAAAAACCTATTTCATAAATTTTAAAAAACTCAACCTCTGTTTTGGGCTAAGATGAAATAACACTGATCAGTCATAACTTTCTCCCATGAACAAATAGAGAAGATTAAACAAAATGCATAAATAAGAGTTTCCAGACACTGGACAACAGGCGCTACAGGACTGTGCTCTCTGAGGGGAGGAAATCAAGTGTAAGCCCAAATGCTGCCCCAGGTTTCCACCTGGAACATTCGGGACAACAGAAGAGGAAGGAGAGTCCAAAGCAGAGCACTGAATTGGGAGGACAGAGTTCAGAGCCAGAGAGGGGAAGCAGCTGGAAGGTGTGGGCAGAGTCCTGGGGAGGAGGGAGCTAAGCAGGAAAGGACATGCAAGCACAGAGAGAAACTATGAGGCTGGACAAAGTAAAACCAGGGAACTGCAATCTGGACAACTCCTACGGCTTACACAGAGGTAAGAGGCATTGAGTTCTGCAAAACTGGAGTAGAGAGGTTTGTTTTGATCACCTGGTGCAGTCAGCAAAGACTCCAGAAAGGTCACACTCATTACTGACGAAATCATGCCCAGAATAAAGGCTACTGACATCTGGCTGAAAAAAGTTAAAACTAAGCCTCAAAGTGTAAAACTGATTTTCAGGTGACTTTACTGCCCAACACAGCAAAGCTCCTTTCTTTGAAGGAAGACAACAAAATCTAACATTCAACCAGGTAAGATCATAACATCTAATCAAAAACTGTCAGTCATGAGAAAAGAAACAGGAAAACATGACTTATAAGCAGGATAATAGTCATTTAATAGAAAAATAATTAGTATAATGGAATTAACAGAAGAGTATATTAACACAGCTATTATAAATATGCTGAATATGTTCAAAGACTTAAAGAAAATATGAATATCAGTTCAGTTCAGTTGCTCAGTCGTGTCTAACTCTTTGTGACGCCATGGACCGCAGCACACCAGGCCTCCCTGTCCATCACCAACTCCCACAGTTCACCCAAACTCATGTCCATTGAGTCAGTGATGTCATCCAACCACCTCATCCTCTGTCCTCCTCTTCTTCTCCTGCACTCAATCTTTCCCAGCATCAGGGTTTTTTCCAGTGGATCAGCTCTTCGCATCAGGTGGCCAAAGTATTGGAGTTTCAGCTTCAACATCAGTCCTTCCAATGAACACTCAGGACTGATCTCCTTTAGGAAGGACTGGTTGGATCTCTTTGCAGTCCAAAAGACTCTCAAGAGTCTTCTCCAACACCACAGTTCAAAAGCATCAATTCTTCGGTGCTCAGCTTTCTTTATAGTCCAACTCTCACCTCCACACATGACTACTGGAAAAACCATAGCCTGGACTAGATGGACCTCTGCTGGCAAAGTAATGTCTCTGCTTTTTATGAATACGAATATGGTAAGAGCTAAAATAGAAGGTATTTTTATAAAGAAACAAATAGAGCTTCCAGACATGAAAAATACAACAAGATTTTAAATTCACAGGATGGCATAACAGCTGATCAGATACTACAGAATAAAAAAACAAGGGAACTTGCAGACAGAGCCCAAGCACAGAGAATAAAAAGAATCAAAAATTTTAAAGACAAAGAGCCTCATGACCAAGAACACAGTCGCTGAATTAAGCAATGTAACCTACACACATACAGCGTGGCAGAAGAGAAAAACAGGATGTGAGAGAAAACACATTTGAAGAAATTATTCAAACATGATGAAACTATAAATCTACAGATCCAAAAAGCTCACTGAACACCCAAGCAAGACAAACACAAACCACAGTACACAAAGGCACATCATAATCAAATTGCTGAAAACCTGGAATGAGGTGAGCAAAAAAAAACCAAACCCAAACTACTTGCTTACCTTCCATAAAACACAATTCATCATGACTACACCCTTCAAGACACTTAGGCTTATTACCTACAGATAGGACATACTATAGCATTGTTAAAGGTAAAATGGTAGAGTTAATACATAATCATAAACAACAGATTTTATTTTCTCTGTAAGACAAACTTAGTTCTATTTGATGAGACCCAAAAGAAACCAATGAACTATAGTGGAAGTGAGCTCAACTGACCGCTCTTTCTATAATATATCTATCAGGAGACCATTAATAAACAGCTTAACTTACTTGTGCTTCTCTCAAGCCAATGTGTGCTATCGCTTGAGTCCTAAACTCAGTCATGTCTGACTCTGCAACCCCATGGATGGTAGTCCACCAGGCTCCACTGTCCATGGGGATTCTCCAGGCAAGAATACTGGAGTGGGAAGCCATTCCCTTCTCCAGGGGATCTTTCCAACCCAGGGATTGAACCCAGGTCTCCCACATTACAGGTAGATTCTTTACCATCTGAGACACCAGGGAGGTCCAATGTGTAAACAGTAATTAAAAAAAAAAAAAGGACAAGTATAGTAATGTCAAAGATTTGAACGGATCTTCTAATGCCTGAAGAGCCTTAGACTGGATTATTACAGAAAACTAATTTGGCAAACTAAAAAATATGAATAATCATTTTTAAAGTTCTTTTAAAGGATCATTTGCTATAATTGTTGCCAATTAAATGCAACAGAGACGGTCACAGTCACTATTCAATATTACAATTTGGTATTTTTAATGAAATAGAAACAGACGTTTTAGAGGTTGAATAACTTTTGCATGTTTTTCCTAAACTGGTGTGTTCAGTATTCTATATACAATATCTTACATATTGAAAAGATTAAAAATTAGCTAAAGTAATACAAAGGTTTATGAATGAACAAACAGGGACATTACATATTTAATTCAGAAATTTTAAGTTTTTATTTAAAAAGTAGAATTAGTGATGTTTTACATGTATAACTATGTACTAAACACACCTCCACTATAAAACTCAGTACACTTACAAATACTACTATAAGGCTTATAGTCTAAGGCTTATAGTCAAATGAAAGTTGGAAATTTAAATCTTTACCTAATATCCTCTGAGAGCAAAGAACAATCATTAGCTTCATAACTGTACACAATGGATCCAGTGAATTCTAAGAAGGGCAGGTGATCTTCCAAAACACTCTTCTGAACAGATGCCTTGAGTTAAACAAAATTCCAAAAAGGCACAAATAAAAGTCACATTAAGTAATAAATGTTCATTGAAATAATAAAATTCACTGAAATATGGCAAATTATACCTCTAAGTTTTATCAACTAAAGCTTTAAGACTAATGAGTCATATGGACAATTTAACAAAGATGAAGCTAAAATTATTTTTCTAACAAATTTACTTGCAAACTTCTACCCTATTTTCATAAAAGCATTTATTTTGTTAATGCTTTTCTGCAATTAGATTAGTATTCTAGATGCAATAATGTTGCCTTAAAATGCTGAAGACTGGTTGGTGAAGCTTAAATCTATCGGGGCTTAAAATTCACTTGACCATAAAAAAATTCACAAAAATAAATACTGTCTAAATTACAATCTGAAATGGAACAAATTGGCAAGGCCAGCCATGTGAACTAGATAAAAAGAGAAAACAGAATAAGAATTCTTATACTGTAAATCCAATTAAAATTTAATCCCACTCATCCATCCAACGACTAGATTCTGGTTCATTCACAACAACTCTAAAAGTAAATAATGGCTTGAAGTTTATAAGTGTGAGAATGAACTCAGTTTACAGTCAAATATACATTAAATTTTCCATCTGAAAGAATTACTGATGAACTGCATACCTTTTTTCCTTCTACTGTATAGCTCTTCTGCATAGACATCCATTCAGGAAGTTTCCGCTGCTGTCCTCTTTCCAACATTTGTTCACTCATCTTTAAAAGGTCCTAGTTGCAAAACCCAAAGAACAATTATTCTGTGAATAAACCCAGTCTTTGTAAGAAAATCCACAGACAGACCAATCAACATGACTGAGGAGCCAAACACACACATTTAAAGTAAGCTATGGCATCTGGGCCCAAATACAGGATGTAAGAGCCAGAATCGCAAAAGAACAACATGCTAGCTCTACAAGCCATTCATTTAGTATTTCTTCTTTTTAAAAAAAAATGAGGCAGTTTAATAGAGTTCTAAATTCTAAGCTTCTAGCAGTTTCAAAATTCTATTATTCTCTGACTTTGAGCACTTCAAAAAATAATCTTTCTCTCATTCACAATGAGAATCTCTGGGTGTATAAATTTCTATACATTTCTGATAACTTGAATTTTCTTATCATATTTCCTAAGATCTAAATAAACTCACCAAACTGTTAAATTGTTCACAAATCTACCTGAAAAGACAGAAAAGCTTTTCTATATTAAGGATTTTTATTACACTCTTGACCTATCAAGTGAACTAGTCTCTCTAGTTTCGTTGCGAGTATTTTTTAAAAAATCTGTTATGAGCTTTGAGGGCTCTCCTCAACGTAAACTGCACTTCAAGAATGGTTACAGAAATACAAAGACTAGGAACACTATGACATACTCTGTTAAAGGTAAAACAGAGCCATCTCCTCATGTCACTTTACACAATAAACTGAAGTGGGCTTAAGTTCTTAATAAAGCTCTTCAAACCCCAACCTTACTTCCTGACATCTCAAATTTCTAGTAAATGCACAGCAGATTTTAATATATACCTGAAGATTCTTATGATGAAAGATGATATTAACATAAAATAATCAAAGCAACTATTTATGAATATGGGTTAACTTGTCATCCCTATTGATATTATAAACACTGAAATTAAACAGCATCCAGCAAGTATCCATTAAGTTCTCATTTTCCCAAGCATAAACCCCCAAAACTGATAACACTAATAATGTATGAAAGAAAAATTTTAAAGATTACTTTGGCAAACAAATCTGTCATACAGAACAAACTCACTCTTATACCTTGAGAAGGAAACACTTAACAGTAGTAGAAGGTAACGCACTCACTCTATTGAGGAAGTGGGAATGAAAGACCTCAACCACTCAGCCACCAGGGCTCACCTATCAATGGTATCTACTAGCCAAAAAATACCAAAGAGCATCTATCTAGAAAATGTTGTTAGCCAGCTATAACTAACCTATCTAGATTGCTTCTCATAAATAAGCTTGGAATGATGCATTTATTAATTTATGTCTGGAAAATGGGAGGTAGTCAGCAAGCTGTACAATTAAGATAATATAAAACAGAAGAGTTCCAAAACGAAGACAACTTCCTTCGTGCAATTTTTTTTTAACTGCTCAAAACTATTCTGCTAATCCAAAACCATAACATGTACTAATGCAGAAGAAAAGGACATTTCTGGAATCTGTGTGTGAGAGTTTGCGGATCCTCCAAAAAACAAAAAGAAAATAATATTCCATCTGCACTTCGTGCTTGCCTGTACTCTTTGAGTCATTAGTGAAGTCTGGCATTGGGGAAGATCTATGATTCAGTCAATCAACTAACAACTCGAATGTTAGCACTACCACCTGTATTATATGTTGTAAGATAAAATATATGCTGGATGAAACACAAGCTGGAATCAAGATTGACAGGATAAATATCAATAACCTCAGATATGCAGATGACACCACTCTTATGGAAGAGAGTGAAGAAGAAATAAAGAGCCTCCTGATGAAAGTAAAAGAAGAGAGTGAAAAAGTTGGCTTAAAACTCAACATTCAAAAAACTAAGATCATGGCATCCAGTCTGATCACTTCATGGCAAACAGATGCTAAAACGATGAAAACAGTGACAGACTATTTTTTGGAGCTCCAAAATCACTGCAGATGGTGACTGCAACCATGAAATGAAAAGAGGCTTGCTCCTTGAAAGAAAAGTTATGACCAACCTAGACAGCATATTAAAAGCCAGAGACATTACTTTGCCATCAAAAGTCCGTCAAGTCAAAGCTACAGTTTTTCCAGTGTCATGTATGGGTGTGAGAGTTGGTCTATAAAGAAAGCTCAGCACCAAAGAATTGATGCTTTTGAACTGTGGGGTGGGAGAAGACTCTTGAGAGTCCCATGGACTGCAAGGAGCTCCAACCAGTCAATCCTAAAGGAAATCAGTCCTAAATACTCATTGGAAGGACTGACGCTGAAGCTGAAACTCCAATACTCTGGCCCCCTGTTGCAAACAACTGACTCACTGGAAAAGACCCTGATGCTGGGAAAGATTGAAGGTGGGAGAAGGGGACGACAGAGGATGAGATAGGTGGATGGCATCACCAACATGAGTTTGAGTAAACTCTGGGAGTTGGTGATGGACAGGGAGGCCTGGAGTGCTGCAGTCCACGGGGTTGCAAAGGGTCGGACACAACTGAGTGACTGAAGTGAACTGACAGACTGACACACTGCAAGGCAATTTATAAATATTAATGGTTATTAATAAGCTTATATTTATTTCAAATCCTAAAACATGATGCTGTGAAAGTACTGCACTTAATATGCCAGCAAATTTGGAAAACTCAGCAGTGGCCACAGGATTAGAAAAGGTCAGTTTACTTTCCAACCCCAAAGAAAGGCAATGCCAAAGAATGTTCAAACTACCGCACAATTGCACTCATCTCACATGCTAGTAAAATAATGCTCAAAACTCTTTAAGTGAAGCTTCAACAGTATGTGAACCAAGAACTTCGAGATGTTCCAACTGGATTTAGAAAAGGCAGAGGAACCAGAGATCAAATTGCCAACATCCAATGTATCACTGAAAAAGAAAAAGAGTTCCAGAAAAACATCTACTTCTGCTTTATTGACTGTGTGGATCACAACAAACTGGAAAATTCTTCAAGAGATGGGAATACCAGCCCATCTTACCTGCCTCCTGAGAAATCTGTATGCAAGTGTAGAAGCAACAGTTAGAACCGGACATAGAACAGAATGGTTCCAAATTGGGAAAGGAGCACATCAACACTGCATATTATCACCCTGCTTATTTAACTTATATGCAGAGTACATCATGCAAAATGCCAGGCTGGATCAAGCACAAGATGGAATCAAGACTGCAGGGAGAAATATCAATAATCTCAGATACGCAGATGACACCACCCTCATGGCAGAAAGTGAAGAAGAACTAAAGAGCCTCTTGATAAAAATGAAAGGAGTGTGAAAAGGTTGGCTTAAAACCCAATATTCAAAAAACTAAGCCATGGCATCTGGTCTCATCACTTCATGGCAAAGAAAGGGGGAAACAATGGAAACTGTGACAGACTTTATTTGTGGGGGAGGACTCTAAAATCATTGCAGATGGTGACTGCAGCCATGAAATTAAAAGACACTTGCTCCTTGGAAGAAATGTTATGACCAACCTAGACAGCATATTAAAAACCAGAGACATTACTTTGCCATCAAAGGTCTATCTAGTCAAAGCTATGGTTTTTCCAGTTGCCATGTATGGAGGTGAGAGTTGGACTGTAAAGAAAGCTCAGCACTGAAGAATTGATGCTTTTGAACTGTGGTGTTGGAGAAGACTCTTGAGAGTTACCTTTCTTGAGAGTCCCTTGGATTGCAAGAAGATTCAACCAGTCAATCTTAAAGGAAATCAGTCCTGAATACTTATTGGAAGGACTGATGCTGAAGCTGAAACTCCAATACTTTGGCCACCGGATACAAAGAGCTGACTCACTGGAAAAGACCCTGATGCTGGGAAAGACTGAAGGTGGGAGAAGGGGATGACAGAGGATGAGATAGTTGGATGGCATCACTGACTCAATGGACATGAGTTTGAGTAGGCTCCAGGAGTTGGTGATGGACAGGGAAGCCTGGCATGCTGCAGTCCATGGAGTCACAAAGAGTCGGACACAACTGAGTGACTGAACTGAACTGATTTGCCACAAATCCAAAGCCCTTAACAGGAAAGTCAAAAGCTAATCCCGAAGTATGTGTATATACACACAACACACATAGGAAAAGAGTCTATTCTTAATCTTAAAAACATTTTTATTAAACTGGAAAACAAGTTTTGCTATATACAGAGTAGATCATTTGCAAAACTGCCAGAAAATTGTTTTCTGCAAATAATAAACAACTCTATTAAAACAGCTATAAAATCTTGTAATTCTGTAAGTAATTATTCACACTGCCAGAACAGAAATAAACCTCAGTACCTCTTCCCTACAGCCAGCTATATGACTGAAATCATTTTAATTTAAAATGTCTAATCTTTAACGTACATACTCTTTTTTGCACAGAAAATTCTGTCTAGATGCCTCCAGGTTAAGAATTTGAAAATAAACGTGTTTACAAACCTAACATTTTTATCAAACTTATTCATACTTATATCTTGGGCCAGATAAAAAGCACACAGAAAAGGAAAGTTGGAGAATAATTCACAGTAGAGAAATTCTTCTGCATACATGCAGCTTTTAATCATTGATCAGATAAAGGTTATTCTTGGAAAGGATCTAAGTCACTGAATAATAGAATTTTTAAACTACATATTGAGCTGTTACCTTGTTGATTATGAACAATGTTCACACATGGTTTTCCAAAATCAAATCTTATCATTTCTTATTTGAGCCATTAAAGGATCCCAAGTTCCTCTTTAAAATCAATAATGTATTTTGATTTGCTTTGGTTTGGACTTTTCTAGAATAATCTCACCTATCTATCCACCACTATGTACCGCTTTTCACCTTTACCACTTCTTTAAAGGCTGGCTTTAAACAACATACACCTGGGATTTTTGTTGTGGTTCACTTTTCTGGTTTTGGTTTTGAACAGCGCCAACTTGAACATGCTGTCTTTCAACAGGAGATTCATCTCATTCAAAGTTAGTATAAGAACTTGTGCTTTCCCTTTCATTTTTGGTTAATATTTATCTTCCTCTCTTCGGTTTCCTCTTACTCTTCGTCCATTTTCTCCAACTGGGTGAAGTTACCATTCATACTCTTTTTTACCATTGTCAGTGTTAAAACTTCACTTTTTACACATCCTACTATTACTCCACTCTCTGGGCAAAATAATAAAACTATATCCCTTCCCCATCAAGACCTGACATTTACACTGTCTCTCCATCCAGTAAGGGAAAACTCTTAGAATGTTTTGACTTCCCCACCCTTAACCACTGTCTTTTGCTGATACAGTTACTTCCCCACCCTTAACCACTGTCTTTTGCTGATAGTTTTGGCTATTACAGCCTGTTGGCTTTCTAGTACTACTTTTCTATTTCAAGAATCCTTACTGTTTTCTGAACATTTTTGTTACAAATTTCATCATCCATTTTAATGTTTGAACTGAACTGAAGTCGCTCAGTCGGGTCCAACTCTTTGCAACCCTGTGGACTGTAGCCCACCAGGCTCCTCCATCCATGAGATTCTCCAGGCAAGAATACTGGAGTGGGGTGCCATTTCCTTCTCCAGGGGATCTTCCCGATCCAGGGATTGAACCCAGGTCTCCCGCATTGCAGGCAGACACTTTAACCTCTGAGCCACCAGGATATGTAAGTGTTTATATTGCTTACTACGGTTTCCTTTTCAATTCATCCTGCCCTATCCTGGATCTCTGTTCTGAATTCAATTGTTTGCTGAGAGGTTCTTTTCAATTGCTTTCCTCAGGTAGAATATGTAGGGGATAAGCGCTGATCCCTTGCATATATAAAAACCTATTTTTTCAGACAGATAAGAGAATGATGTGTTGACGGAGCATCTAACAGTCTCTCAGCAGTTTGTAGACGTTCTCTTACAGTCTTCTGCCATTTAACATCACAAGTAAGAAGTCCATTGCTTTTCTGCTGCTTTCTTCAATTATGAGTAACATTTTTCCCATCTGGGAGCCTTAGACACTTTATACAGGATTTTTATATTTTAAAGCGCTCCACTCTATTCTTCTTGGGATCAGAAAGCCCGTGGAAAGGATTCCAATCTTAAGAAAATTTGCCTCTTGTTATAGGATGAACATATTCAAAAGCAGAGACATTACTTTGCCAACTAAGGTCTGTCTAGTCAAGGCTATGGTTTTTCCTGTGGTCATGTATGGATGTGAGAGCTGGACTGTGAAGAAGGCTGAGCGCCGAAGAATTGATGCTTTTGAACTGTGGTGTTGGAGAAGACTCTTGAGAGTCCCTTGGACTGCAAGGAGATCCAACCAGTCCATTCTGAAGGAGATCAGCCCTGGGATTTCTTTGGAAGGAATGATGGCTAAAGCTGAAACTCCAGTACTTGGCCACCTCATGCGAAGAGTTGACTCATTGGAAAAGACTCTGGTGCTGGGAGGGATTGGGGGCAGGAGGAGAAGGGGATGACAGAGGATGTGATGGCTGGATGGCATCACTGACTTGATGGCCGTGAGTCTGAGTGAACTTCGGGAGTTGGTGATGGACAGGGAGGCCTGGCGTGCTGCAATTCATGGGGTCGCAAAGAGTCGGACATGACTTAGCGACTGAACTGTATGCCTCTCCAGTATAAGACAGGTTGGGGTCCTAATCTCCAAGTACCTCAGAATGCCACTTTGTTTGGAAACAGGGTCATTACAGAGGTAACCAAATTTAAATAAAGTTATTAGAGCCGTCCTTAATCCAAAATGAGTAATGTCTTTATAAAAAAGGGCAAATCTGGACACAGAGACAAGACATGCATACATAGAAGACGATGTGGAAAAACACATTGTGTAAGGAAAAAGTCATCTACAAGCCACAAAGGCAGGCCAGAAGCAGACCTTTCCCTCACAGCCCTCAGGGAGGAAAAAAAAAAAAAAACTCTGCCAACAACGTGATTTTGAACTTCCAGCTTCCAAAACTGCAGAATATTAAATTTCTGTTGAGTCTTCCAGTTGGTGGTACTTAATCACGGCAGCTATAACAAACTAATACACTCCTATTACTGGTTTAGTTATTAATTGCTATAACCTATTCTTTTTTTCCTTCTATACCACTTATTCACATTCCAGTGAAAACGTGCCTGAATTTCTTCTGTTAATGTCTATTTTTTTCTACCTGATGATGGCTTCCTTAACTTTGTTCAGTGTTACAAGACATCTCTTCTACTTGATCTCCAAGATGCTAATTTCCTTCTCAATATTCTCCCTTTCATTTCAAAGTCCTTTGACAATCTGCCTTACTGAACTTTTACAATGTTAAGATTTGGACTATTAATTTCAGAAAGTTCCTTTGCACTCTAGTTGAGTCTCCCCAAATGTGCTTGTAATTTCTTTCTTTAGTAAAAGTTACGATTTAATTATTTCAAAGACCTGTTTCAACAGGAGTTTCCTATTCTGGACATTCCTCATGTGGAATTCCTTGGGTAAAATGTTATTTTACTTTATCCATGTAACTCTATTTATCATCAGCAGTCTCAGCTCTTAGGGTCCATCAGAAAGCTGCAAAATGAGCACCAAGAGACTATATTAAGTTTTCTTAATATAGTCTGGATACCTTGATTCACAGGTATCCAGAGCTGTAATCTCAAGCTCTAGCTCACCAGCACATAGAACCCACCAGTGCAACTCCTCTAAGTCCTGTAAGACGGGAAATATCAAGTAGGCTTCCTAAGTCCAATTGGTTCTTCAGTACATTCAATACCAATTTAATTTTCAGCCACATTTGTTTTACCGCAGTAATTCTAACAAGTACTTTATTTAGGAAACAATGTTTTAATTCCTCTAACCTCCAATATCCCTTTTACACCATTTCCAGTTCTTTAATACATTTTCTATTGAATCCACTGAATCCATTTTTACAAGGACTCTAAGTTACTTTTTGTGTAGAAAATTCTTTTTTTATCAAGGGTCAACTATTCAGCTAAGTGATTTGATATCTGTTGATTTTACTCAAATACATGATGACTCTCAATTGTCCGATTCATTTATAAATTAAGTTCCACACCAGAAATGGACAACATTTTCAAGTTCATGGCACATTCAGAAAATGAAACTGTTTTCATGGCATGCTGGGAATGGGATCTGGAAATGCAAATATACTGTGAAACTTCTACCTTCTTTATAAAATTAAAATTTTCAAACTTTTAAAATAACAAACTTGAAATTATTTAGGAGAAATAACTTCTGTATATTAGGTTTTATGTTTAGCATGGTTACACAAAATTCTTGATTTAGATCTTTGAACAACATATTCTTAATACTCTGTAGAGCAACCATCATAAACAAGCTTTGTTAGCACCAATGGCAGCAGCAAATGACAAAAGGGGAAGCTTTGCTCTGACATACTGAAATCTCCTTTTTCACTGTTAACCAGCACTCCAACAACTCGATCTCCTTAAATTGAACTTCAAACCTGGTGGAAGTCTTTAATGCTTCTCCTGTTCCTCTACTGAGAAATATGTTAATTTCTTCTGATGATGTTAAATAAGCTTCAAATACAAATGAATGTTTCTATATCAAGAATTTCAATGCTAAAGTTCTATCAGGCACACACTGGCTTTTCTCTAATAATATTAATCCTTCTTTAGGATTCAAATAACACCAATTAAACAATCACTTCTAAAAGTTATTTTAACTTCACTCCGCCAAACCTTAATTTTTACTCTGAATCCATAAATTTTGTCAGTACACATTAATATATTTTCCACATGACCACTACAGTGATGATTAAGTTAATTCAAGTGCTCAAAATGTCAGTTAAGGATACCATTTTTTGAAGCCAATAATTAGACTTCAAAAAATCTGCAAAGTAAGAGTCATTCACACAGAATAATTTGAAATTTTTCCCTTTAGCTTATAAATCTTCCTTTGGACTGTCAACCTATTTCAGTAATGAAATAGCTAATCAGATTTCTTCACCTAAAGCTGAAAGGATGGCATTGTAGCCGCTTGGATTTCAGTAGATTCACCGTTCTTACGACATCATTTAATGGAGAATTCAGAACTACAGGTAAATTTTAATATACAAGAGATTCTCTGTGAATAAAACAACATATAACTAGGAATATCAGGTTTTTTACGTTGAACTTAACATAAAGCCTTTCTATGTTCCTATTGTTACCAGCCCCACATTTCCAGTTTCTATAATTTCTCATATGTTTCAAAATATTCATTTTTCACTTCATTTTTCATCTCCAGTTGGTTCTGGAACTTCTGTGCCAAGCAAATAATGTCCTTCCAGGCATTTTTCAAAGATTCTATAAAGCCTGCTGAGGACCACTGCCAAGTATTTACGAATTCATAACTGCAATGAACACTTTTTTCATTAATCTTCTTCTAATGTTGTCTTCAGCATAAACCTTCAACATATCTTCTAAAAGATAACTGAAAAATGGCAACTTTTTTACTTCCTTTGCCTCACTGGTCCCAAACATAGTATTCCATATAGGCAGGAGGGAAAAAAGCAGATTTAGCAAACTAGTGAGGTAATCTGGGTTCTATTAACTGTTCAATCCTGTAACTAGCTTCTTGAGTTCAATCTGATTATTTCTTTTATCAGTCTCTTAAATTTGTTCTTATTTTTTGCTCACAGACACTTTCAAACGTTCAGATCTTTTGTTTAGTAAAATATATGTTTTATGAAAAGGTATCAGAATATTCTGCCTGACACCCCTACTCCATTTGATTTAGGCTGAAAAGTGAAGAATTCTGGGAATACCAAATCCAATTCTGAGATAATCCTTTACTACTTAGTTATTGATTAATAAATATTTACTATTATGTTCAGCTCATAAACTGGATGACATTCCAGCTTTAATCAGTCTTACACATCAAAACTGGGAAAGTAAGTAACTAAGGAAATTAAATCTATTTGCATATAAAGTACTTAAAATACTACAGGTCTTTAATTCCTCAGGAAAAGTTTTCTGTTGTTTAGCCTGTCTGTATTCTTATGAACATTTCTAAACAAGTCCTATCCAAAAAAACAATTTTTTTTAATTAAGGAGATTAAACAAAAACTAAGTGTACTGAAATACTTATTTTCATTTATTTTAATAATTAAAAAATTTTAAAGTAAACAAAAAATACTTCAGGGTAATCAAATATATTTTTAAATGAGTTTCTGAAGATACAAAGACATATTTTATTAAATCAATTGAGTTGCATATGTTCAATCAATTAATAATAGTAATAATAACTAATGCTCTTTTCTATGTTTCCAGTAAAACTATGAGAATTAGGAAAGAAAATTCAAAGAACACATATAACTTTCCCAATGAGTAAATAACATACACATACCCAATTAAAGTGATTAACAGATAGGAAATTATTTAACAGTTAAGACAGAAGGATACAGCCACAACACAGCCCTTTTCAACCAAGTTTACTGTGCATAACTATACACGTTATAGATCTCAAGTAGTTTACAAAACGATCTACATAAAGAATGCTCAAACATAATTTAACCTATTGCAAATCTTTGAATGTTTGCCTTATAAAAAGCTTTTTTGTTTGAAAATTATAAAAAATATGCAACCATCAAAATTGTGCATTACCCATAACCCATATCATTATGCTGCAGCACAAACTGGAAGGCACTAACCTGGCTTCAGCTAAATCTTGCCAATGGTCAGTATGGTCCCAGTTTTGCCAGACCTTCCAATTTTCCAAAAGAAATGGATGTGCTACTCAATCTCCCATTTGATACCAATTTCCAAGACCCAGTTTCCTGTAGGCCTCTTAATTCTAACCTCGGCTGTAGACAAATCAATACCAGCAGCTGGTGTGAGTATCTCTCGAAATGTTAAGAGTCAGTATCCCTTTATAAAACATTCTTTGAGTGAAACACTTGGGTACATTTTTGGAGGTACACTACAGAATGAGTAGTTGAGAAGCAGCAGGAATATGCCAAAACAGGAGAGAGGGTTGTAGTCTGGGACACGTACTTAATCAGGGTAGAGTAGGAGGGAAGTTATCTGAAGACTGGAGCACGTCTCCTTTTCTCCCCATTTCTGACTCTTTATCAACTCACACTGGCCTGGCGCATTACTTCACCCTATGGATTCCGCAATGACTCGAGCAGCACCCACATAGCCCGTCATTTACCTTCTCATCTGTAAAACTGGGACTAAAAACAATGAACCCAGAGGGGGCACGAGCTCAGTTCTTCCAGTCCATTAACTATCAGCATCAATCAAATGCTTCAATAGTCAAATCATTAAAAGGACTAGTTTGATGGTCTAGTGTGAAAATTAATGTCTAAATAGAGCCTAGGGTAAATGAAAGATAAGCCATCTTCATGAAGGTAGACCAAGGAAATTTCTTTACACAATACTAGGATTTCCACTCAAAATACTTCTCTACTTCTCACACCATTTTACCTATAGTTACATTTTTAAAAATTAATCTTACAAAAATAACCAGCATTCTCCAGAAAGATTTATATACAAGTATAGTCATCCTTGTTATACATAATAGAAAACCAAAGCAGCTTAAATGATTCAGCAATTCGCTCTGGTTATCAATGTCCAAATTAGACACTGAGTCAGACACGACAGAGAGACTAACAATAATAAATTACATATATATATACACACAGATACATATAGAGACACACTGTTGTTTTAGTCGTGTCCAACTCTTTTGCAACCCCAAGGACTGCAGCCTGCCAGGCTCCTCTGTCTATGGAGTTTCCCAGGCAAGAATACAGAAGTTGGTTGCCATTTCCTTCTCCAGGGAATCTTGCCGATCCAGGGAATGAACCTGTGTCTCCTGCACTGGCAGGCACATTCTCGTAGCACTGAGCCACCTGGGAAGTCCCTATAGAGACACATGTACACACATATTTCTACACAAGCATGCACGATCTATAATTACCGGAGAGGATATAACTTATAAGGTATCCTTCTGTATTGTTTTTGAGAATTCTTTTCTACTTTTCAGTGCACTAATAAGAATAGGAAGGGGCAGAGGAAAAAGAACCATGGCATCCATGAAAAAGCCCTCATTAAATTCCCTAATTAAAGAGGCTTTCATTAATCTATTGAATCTTAATTTCCCTCCAAATAACCCAGGCAAACAAACTACAAACACTAAATAAAACCACCATTAGCATTTCCTTCAGCTACAGTAAATCACAGCAATTTAAAATTTTTCTTTTGAGAGACCTATTTCTTTATAGGTATCTACTAAATATTCATACCTGTCAAACATCATGTTATATATAATTTATATTTTTAAAGTTTAAGTTAAAACTTGTGTTAATAAAGTCAACTGAAATAAAGTATAAATAGAACCAAATAAATACAATAAAATGTCATTAAAATGCTAGCAACAGGGGAAAAAGAATAATGCTGTGTCATTGTGAGAAGCCGCACTGCCCATAAACCAGGAACATGACTTGACCTGAACTGAGTCCATGGCACAGCGAAGTGCTTTATAACTGAATTTCACTATCCAACTGAATAATTCATTATTTTTAATGAATTTCCTCTGTTCTGTAAGTAGCTATAGCCAGTCAGCTAAAATCAGCCACTATAAACTGGGAAACTGCAGAGAAAGTTTTCAGGTAAGTCAATTTAAAACTTTCTGAGGCTGCCTATTTTTTCTTTTTATTTTTCCCTGTCACTTCATATGGGCTGAGATGAAATTTTACAAGACTCATTATCAAAAGGACATTGACGGTTGGCTACCCAGCATCCATTCCACCCTGCACCTTTGGCACAGTGCTGTAAATTTAACTCAGATAATGACCACTTATTCGCAAAGCCAATGTGCTTCAAGGAAGCTGCCCCCAACTGCCAGCTCCCATGGAAAATCCAACTGATCTAAAATAAATCCCATTCCCCCCAGTTACAATGATTCAGAAACTCAGGCCTGGACTCAAGGCATTCTCCTAGCTTTGGGTTAAGAATAAAAACTGCAACCTAAGACAGACCAATGAGACACAAGAGATGTTTATGGGGCTTCTGAGAATAATATTTTATTTTCTTATATGAAAGTACCACAAGAGATGTCTTGTTTGAGAATGGGAAGCCTGGGCCTTCAACAGCCAATTTGCCACGGTGATGGAAATTAGCGGGAGGATGAAGCCAACACACAGGAGATGGAAAAGGTAAGAAATGAAGCTACAGTCAGTGCACTAAACTAGTCTTCAAGTCAGTCCTCCCCTAGCCATCAAGGTCCATTTTAAAAATAAGTCTCCTTATTTGTTAAGCCTGTTTGAATCAAGTTTTCTGTGCTTGTGTTGTAACTAACACACAAATATAATTGAAAATAAGAGTATGTGGCCAATTCTTTTCTTTAAACCCTTATCTTAAATAAAAATAAATTATAAGGATAAAAATACTAGCCCCAGACAAACACACATATATATTAGCCACACAAAGTATACAGTACCAAAAGTTTCAAAATTTCATAAACAGAGCTTCATATCTTCTTTAAATCAAAATAAGAATTAAAATAACATTAAAAAGCAATGTAACAGAAAATTAGAACTTAAATAAGCGGGGGTGATATTGAACTTTAGGGTGCACAGCTCTGCGTTGGGCTGAAATGCAGGGTTTTCAGACAGAAAGAAAAACGCAGTATTTTACAGTAAGACCAATTTAAGTGTGGAAGGAAGAGCAAAAGGTAAAAATAGAGACAGAGTAAAAAAGAAATTAGAAAATTAATATAAAATTCTGAAAGCAACCATAAGTTTATCCAATGCCAAGAACTTCAGATTAACTTCTTCACACAGGGAAAGTTCATATAAAGTGAGTAAAAGGAAAAATGAGCAATTCTGTGATGGTACAGAAGGCAAAAGTTATCTTCTAGTCCAGTGATCTTTCCACCGCACTCCAGTACCCTCACTTCAAGAATGAATAGCTAAAGTAGATCACGTGCCCACAGGTGATATCTCACACTACAGCTCAAAATGAGAAGACGCAACAAACCTTTGATATTTTCCCTAATGGCCTCTCCTATTCCCACAATACACTAGGGAGATCCCACAACTCTACCTTCTTGGCCTCAGAGGGACCTAAAGAGAAGGTGAATCTCCGCCCTGCCCTGAAAAGCTAGCCTATCAGACTAACGGTGGAAGATCATAAAATTCAGACAAGACACTGGAGTTTGAAAGAAGCAAAGGCTTGAAGGGAAGGAAGGGAAGGTCACTGGTTCCACTTATTGGGAGACAATGTGAAATTATTCTAATCACTTATTTCCCAGTGAAGAAATTATTCCAAAACCATCCTCTTTTTTGATCCTCCCATATATAAAACATTTATCAAAAAAGAAAGCAAATCACCTTTAAAAGAAGCTGACTGCTCTGCAGGTGAAGGAGGATACAGGGTAAACCTATATGATCCCTAAGGGAAGTAGTGCAGAATAATGATGGTGTTGATGATAATAAAAATGCTGATGATGATCATTTTAAGGCAGGGGTAGCACCTGGACTGCTATTACTAACCAGTTTTCACAAGAGGTAAGCTTAACTCCTATCAAAGGGCTAAAGTCTCTGAAATACTTGTCCCCCAGTACCACTTTGAGGTAATTTGATTTTATAAAACTTTATCAATTTGATTAAAAGACTGAAATACTCCAGAGATGACCAGAGTCAAGATAGGCATATCCAAATGAAGGGACTGACCTATGTATGAGCAAGAATCAATTTAAAAGTATAATTTATATCTAAACTTAATAACAGCAAAAATGACAATCTGCCAAGGAATAAACTTAAACTACCTAAGACCCATTTTAAAGACAACTAGGCAAGCTTAGTAAAACATCAAAAAAGGTCTAGAGAAGACATACCGAGTTCCTGGACAGTTAAGACTCAAAACTTTAAGTAAATCAATACACTCCAGAAGCAACAGCAAGAAAAGATGTCAGCAGGATTTTTCATCAAACCACACAAGCTTATATTAAAGTTCACTGAGAGAAGAAAATAGTCAAGAGCGTTCAAAAAAATGTATTTTTTGAGAAAATAAGACCAATAAAGAAAAATTCACTCTATTAAACATAAAAAAAAGTTTGAGAACTCCTAAAGTGAAGTCGCTCAGTCGTCTCCAACTCTTTGAGACCGTGTGGACTGTAGCCCATCAGGCTCCTCCATCCATGGGATTTTCCAGGCAAGAATACTGGAGTGGGTTGCCATTTCCTTCTCCAGGGGATCTTCCCAACCCAGGGATCGAACCTGGGTCTCCCACGTTGCAGGCAGACTCTCTCCAGTCTGAGCCACCAGGGAAAGGGAAAGTCACTCAGTCCTGTCCAATTCTTTGCGACCCCATGGGCTGTATAGTCCATGGAATTCTCCAGGCCAGAATACTGGTGTGGGGAGCCTTTCCCTTCTCCAGGGGACCTTCTCAACCCAGGTATTGAACCCAGGTCTCCCACACTGCAGGAGGATTCTTTACCAGCTGAGCCACAAAGGAAGCCCCAGGGAATTCCTCTATTAAACATAAGCAGTACACAAAGACAGAAATTAAAATAGTGTGCAATTGGTATAAAAATAGATATAAATCAATGGAACAAAATATATCATGTTCAGAAACAGAGCCATGTAAATATAGAAACTTGACATAAGATAAAGGAGGCATTTCTCATCTTTGACCACCTGCACAGAAAAACCCTGGTTCAAGCCACATTACCTCTTAACTTCCGTCACCTCCACTGTCTTCTCAAAACAGAAGTCAGAGTGATTCTGTTAAAAAATGTTTCAATTTAAAGAATTATATACCATAACCAAGTGAGATTTATCCCAGGAATGTAAAGATGGCTCAATATAAGACAATCAATCAATGTAATATGTAACTTTTACAGAATGAAGGAAATACACCTGACCATCTCAACTGACATGGGCATTTGACAAAATCAAATACTCTTTCATGATATAAAGTCAGAAAACTTGGGAGAGAAGGGAATTTCCTCCACACAATAAAGGGCACTTATGAGAAATGCAGTTAACATCATACTCAACGGTAAAAGACTGAAGATCTTTTCCCCTAAAATCAAGATCAAGACAAAGATACTCCTTCCACCAATGCTATTGAACAGAGTACTGAAATATCTAGCCCCAGAGAAATTAGATATAAATAAGAAATAAAAGGCAATAAATTGGAAAGAAGTAAAACTCTATTCACAGATGACATGACTGTGTCTATAAAAAAAAAAAAATCCCGAAGAAACCTACTAAATCTAATAAGCAAATTCAGCAAAGTGACAGGGTACATGATCAAGACACAAAAATCAGCTGAGTTTCTAGACAACAGCAATGAGCAATCTGAGGGGAAAGTTAAAAAGCAATCTCGTTCACAATCGCATCTAAAAAAATAAAATACCCAGGAGGTGAAATGAAAAACCTGTACATCAAAACCTACAAAACATTACTGCCAATTAAAGAAGACATTTCATTCACAAAGAAGACAAGTTCTACCACAACAAATGGAATACCACCTGTGTTCATGGAAAGAAAGACTTTCTATCTACAGATTCAACACAATCTCTATCAAAATTCCAAAGGCCTTTTTTTGCAGAAATGGAAAAGGTAATCCTCAAATTCATACGGAATTGAGAGTTCCCTAGTAGCAGTGATTAGGACTCATCTCTTTAACTGCTGACTAAAATCTCGCGAGTCACCAAGCATAGCGAAAAAAAAAAAAAAAAATTCATAGGTAAAATGGTTCTGCCACTATAGAAAACAGTTCCTCAAAAAGCTAAACAGATAATTATCATATGATCCAGCAAGTCCACTCCTAGGTACAGACCCAAAAGAAACAGGAACTGGAAACAGGGACTCAAGTAGATCCTTGTAAGCCAATGTTCAGCGCATCATTACTCACAATAACCAAAAGGGGGGAAAACCCAACTGTCTGTCAACAGATGAATGGATAAACAAAATATAGTATGTACACACAACGGAAACACATTCAGCCATAAAAAGAAATTAAGTTCTAATACATGGTACGATGTGGATGAACCTTGAGAACATTATGACAAATGAAATAAGTCAGATGCAAAAAAACAAATATGATTCCACTTGTATATACTACCTAGAATAAACAAATTCATAGAGAGTGAGCATATGAGAGGTTACCTGGGGCTGGACAGAAGGGCAATGGAAAGTTGTTGCTTAATTAACCAGTTATAGAGTTCTGCTCTTCAAATACACCAAGCAGGCTCCCTCAGGGCCTTTGTACTTTCGTTTACCTCAGATAGCCACAAAACTAGCTCTCTCACTTCCTTCAGCTCTTTACTCAAATATTACCCAGGTGGCAAAGAGGATAAAGAATCCTCCTGCAATGCAGGAGACCCGGGTTTGATCCCTGGGTAAGGAAGATCCCCTGGAGAAGGGAATGGCTACCCACTCCAGTATTCTTGCCTGGAGAATCCCATGCACAGAGGAGCCTGGCAGGCCACAGTCCGTGCGGTCGCAAAGAGTGGGACACGACTGAGCAACTAACACTAACAAAGAGTGAAGTAAGTCAGAAAGAGAAAAACAAATATCATATATTAACGCATATATGTGGAATCTAGAAAAATGGCATTCAGTTCAGTTCAGTCGCTCAGTTGTGTCTGACTTTGTGACCCCATGAATCGCTGCACAACAGGCCTCCCTGTCCATCACCAACTCCCGGAGTTCACTCAGACTCACGTCCATCGAGTCGGTGATGCCATCCAGCCATCTCATCCTGTCGTCCCCTTCTCCTCCTGCCCCCAATCCTTCCCAGCATCAGGGTCTTTTCCAGTGAGTCAACTCTTCGCGTGAGGCGGCCAAAGTACTGGAGTTTCAGCTTTAGCATCAGGACTGATCTCCTTTAGAATGGACTGGTTGGATCTCCTTGCAGTCCAAGGGACTATCAAGAGTCTTCTCCAACACCACAGTTCAAAAGCATCAATTATTCGGCGCTCAGCCTTCTTCACAGTCCAACTCTCACAGTCCGACTACTGGAAAAACCATAGCCTTGACTAGATATACCTTTGTTGGCAAAGTAATATCTCTGCTTTTGAATATGCTGTCTAGGGTGGTCATAACTTTCCTTCCAAGGAGTAAGCGTCTTTTAATTTCAATGCTGCAGTCACTATCTGCAGTGCCCCAAAAAATAAAGTCTGACACTGTTTCCACTGTTTCCCCATTTATTTCCCATGAAGTGATGGGACCAGATGCCATGATCTTCGTTTTCTGAACGTTGAGCTTTAAGCCAATTTTTTCACCCTCCTCCTTCACTTTCATCAAGAGGTTTTTAGTTCCTCTTCAAACGGCATAGATGATCTTATTTGCAAAACAGAAACAGAAACATAATGCAAAGAACAAGCGTATGGACACTAAAGTGGGGACAAGGAGGGGATTAACTGCGAGACTGGGATTAACACAAATATACTACTGATACTATGTATAAAATAGATAACTACTGAGAACCTACCATACAGCAGGAAGAACTCTACTCAGTACCCTGTGGTGACCTAAATGGGAAGGAAGTCCAAAAAGAGAGGGTATATGTATGTGTAGCCGATTCACTTTGCTGTACAGTAGAAACTAACACAACATTGCAAAGCTACTATACTCCAATAAACACTAATTCAAAAAAATTACATTCTCCCCCACGCCTTGCCTGACCACCTTACAGTAAAATTTCAGTTCCCTACCCTCATCCACACTCCTCATCTCTCTTTCCTTTATTATTCTCCACGGAATTTTCACTTTCTGACATACCAGGCATTTGACTTACAGCCTATCTCTCTCCAAAATCCAAACTTCCCAAAACAGAGCGATTTGTGTTTGTTTTGTTCACTGATGGACCTAGAGCGGCGCTCGGTAAATATCTGTGTAATTAAGAAGGGGGAGATCACTGTTCAATAGCATGAAAATCTAATGCCCTACCCATAGACTTCAACTCCCTAAAAATTAACATGCCTAAGTACTCTGACTTAATACACTACTAAGTTAGCATCTTAAGGATGTTAATATCCGCTTCTGTAGGGAGAATATTTACATACTGACACATAACCAGAAAACAACTCAATTTTAACCAGGAAAAAAAAAAATAAAGACTGAATATTTTGAATTCAAAAATCCAACATGATTTGTTACATTACACAAAAGGGAGGCGGAAAAGGAGAACGAAAATGTCCATCCCTAAGGAACCTCCCACCCAAAGCCCAGAGACCTACTCTGTGGAACTGAGAACCTCCAGGTCGGAGAAGGCTAGAAAGATACCCCAGGGCCTGGAGCCTGAAGCAAGGTTGGAGGGACACGTTACCCTGAGATGAGCCAGTTCAACGGGACTCGTCCATCAGCTGGATGACCTGTGCAGCGACCCAACACCACAGCCTCGAACCAGGTATGGGGGTTCGATACCGATTCAACAGACCTCATTCCCGCGCTGCGGAGCCCACGCAGGAGGATCACGGCGCACGCAAAAACGCGTCACTCCTGGGACACGGACCTTGCCCACCCCTCCGTCCGGGCTCCGCCACGCCCCCAAGTCCTCCGCTCCCATAGCGCCGAGCTGCAGCCCCTCCCACCCTAGCCCGGCTGGCTACGCGGCGCGCATGCGCGGAGGGGCCTCCCCGCCGCTAAGCACTACGGGAAGTGTAGTCTCCGCGCGGGAGCCGGTGGGCCGCCCGAGTCCTACATCTCAGCGGTACCTGGAGAAGTCAGAACAGCCTCGCCTCAGCCGGGTTCTCGTCTCCATCTTCACACCTGTCCGGTCACCTCACGCTCACTCCCCAGTCCCACGCGCTGGGCTTCCGTCAAAGCGGGCCACAGAGGAGAGCCCGAGACCCGATCTTCGCTTCAGCGGGCTGTGCTGGAGGAGGCGGGGTCCACTGCCCGCCTCCCGCCGCCCCCCTCCCCGCCCCCTCCCCTCCTCCCCGGCGGGCGTCGGGCCGGTGCCGGGAGAGCGGCGGCGGCCCCCGCAGCGGCCGCTGGAGGGGCGGCGGCGGCGGTGGGCGCCGCGGGCGATGCCCCT